>NC_089742.1:928472-963472 GCF_040412425.1 Macrobrachium rosenbergii | reverse complement strand
ATGAGTCAAAGCATCTGTGATGGACGCCCCCTGCCCCATAGGAGGATAAAAGCAAAAAACCCACGAGGTCGACACACACGCGGGCTGGAAGATATGGAGTGAACTTGTGAAGACGTCCTCAACACCTGGCCCCATCGATGCCCTTGCATCCTAACCACGTGGCCCTTTCAAAAGTATACTTTTCCTCGTGCCCTTCGACCGTATTCCTCGAGCCCACACGCCATTGCTTGGAGTTTCGAGGAGTCCCCATCGCCTTGCCCCTTTACGGAAGCCCTTGCATCTCACCACGTGGAAGAAACTCGTCCTCGGAAATCGCAAGTCATCCACGGACCGCCTTCTACACGCCCTCGGAAAATCTGCTAAGGTAAAGTGCCCTGGAAGAGCCCCATTTCAGTCACGCTTTTGTCTCGTAATATTTTCTTAAAGAGAAAGCCAGAAATCTCCCTTGTCTAATGTCCGTGCGCCTCTTGCATCGGCAGTATTAATTCTTTATTACTCCTTTGGCACCCTCAGTGCAGCTTCGAATTCATTATTCTTTTGTCTATTTTCATTACTGGCGTATAATGTGCATATCTCTCATTTCAGAGGATTCTATTTCATGGAAGCTTCTCAGGACTGTGTCTGGAATTCCCCAGTTTCATTCAATCTACTGAGTTCTACTCTTTTCCCATACTAATGTCATTTATGTAAATACACTACTTTAAATTTGCCCACGTGTTTTACGTAATATTTCCCTCAGTAACAGAGCCCTATGCTCATATGAAATTCTCCTTTGTTTTCCTCTTTTTTACGTTTTCCCGTACCCACAAAGTCAGAATCACAAGGCTAAATTACCTTAAATTGTTGCTACCTGTCTCACAGAGCATATTTCAAACTAAAACCACGGAAAAACGTAAAAATGGCGACCTGGCCATAGATCTCGTTTTGCAGTTGCAGTTCCCCTAGTGTTGCTTTATTGCATTTGCAACGTGCCAGATCAGCTATTAGCAAAGCTAAGCTGGATACGAGACAATTACGAACCTTTTGTGTAAAACCAGCACACAGATCCAGAAAATTCCACGTAAGTAATGTGTTTAATCTTAGCAAAACCTTTTACAATCGTGACTGTTCCTAGGAATTAGAAATAGGGACGCATGTAATCACTGAGAGAAAAGAACCGCCGTATTAGATTCGTTAATGCATGCCTTTCAGGATAGGTAGTTAGGAAATAACCAGTGCTAACCATCCTTTGCTTCGAGGAATAGTGCGAAATTCCTCTGTGTTAAAATCCTTGCCATATTCTTGCTTCGAGGAATAGTGCGAAAGAAATTCCTCTGTGATAAATTTTACTTCACATTTCGAATTAGCGAACTGTTATTTAGGCGCGAATAAATTCCCACGTGGGACACGACGAAGTCAGCTTGCATTGCTGACAATTCTCTCAGTGTAGTTAGAATTCGAGTTAGGTGTTAGGAAAGCGAAATTTAAACTCCGCTTATAGGAAAATTACTAGGCCGTTGTACTGTTATCCTCTCAGACACTGGGAAATTCCCGGAATCCCAGACGGTATATAAACATTTCATTCACCCAGAATCTAAAAATACCTCCGGTGTTGGCCAAACGACCTGCACCCCCCCCCCGCCCAGGCCCGCGTGTGTAGCATTTTTTTGTCCCCATTCATTTCCCAGCAAACATTTTTTCTTTGGGTTTCCCGTTAGTAATTTCTAAGTCCTAAGGGACGAATCCAAATTCAAGTCCTGAGTGACTCCTAAAATTCTACGTCGCACGTGGCGAGAATTTCCAAATCCAAATTCCAGTCCTCAGAGACTCCTAAAATTCTACGTCGTACGTGGCGAGAATTTCTCCAAATTCCAGTCCTCAGAGACTCCTAAAATTCTACGTCGCACGTGGCGAGAATTTCTCCAAATTCCAGTCCTCAGAGACTCCTAAAATTCTACGTCGCACGTGGCGAGAATTTCTCCAAATTCCAGTCCTCAGAGACTCCTAAAATTCTACGTCGCACGTGGCGAGAATTTCTCAAATTCCAGTCCTCAGAACCCAAAATTCTAGTCCTTTTGAGACATTATTTCTCAAATTCCAGTCCTCAGAGACTCATACAAAAATTCTAAGCCGCACGGACTGATTTCATTCTGGTTCGTTAGAACAAAATTAACTTCACCTTTTGAGACATTAATCCGAGTTGACAAAATCTAAGTCTTCCGAGGGACTGATCATTCTAGTTCGTTAGAACACCACGTCTTTCCAAGACACATCAATTTTAACAAAAAGTCTCCTCAGACTTACTCCAATCAACTGTCTTATTCGGACAGATCCATTCTCCTGCAGTCTGAACAATTGAGTGTTTCAAGACACAATTGAGTCTTTTCAGACAACCTGAGTCTTCTCAGACATATCATACCCCATTATTTCAAGATGGCTAATACCAGAGCCCAACAAAACGAGAGGATTTCAAATTCTACATGTCCGCTGGGAAGGACATGGGACTATCGGGGCAAGATCTGAGAGCATGGGTTCAAGAGCGAGTGGACAATGCCAAGGCGGAGAGAGCAAGAGAACGTGAGGAGAGAGAGAGAGAAACGACGTTGCCCAAGAGCAACGAGAGGCCAAAGAACGTGAGGAGAGAGAGAGAACGAATTGCCCAAGAGCAACGAGAGGAAAAGAACATGAGGAGAGAGAGAGAGCAAGAATTGCCCAAGAGCAACGAGAGGCAAAAGAACGTGAGGAGAGAGAAGAGGCAAGAATTGCCCAAGAGCAGGAATTGGATAAAGAACAACAGAGAGAGAGAGAACGTGCCCAAGAAAAGAGAGAGAGAGAACAGAATCGCCCAAGAACAACGGAGGAGGAGAGAGAACGGAGGAGAGAGAGCGACAACGCGCCCATGAGCTCCAGATGCTAGAACGACAGCCCGCCACCCCCCGCCCCATGCCGCGGGGATGAGTGCCCTCAGCCAAGCTCACTCGTTCATGCCAAAATGGACAGAGTCCGAACCCGAGTATGGCTTGAAAGGGCCGAACGAGTCCTGGAGTGCTGCGATCTCTCCCCCGGAACTCTCCCTTGTTCTCACTAAATTCCTGGGCGGAAAGGCCCTCGTTGCCTACCACGCCCTTCCGCAGACGATCGGGGAAACTGGGAAGCCGTCGCCAAGCAGTTCGAAGGCGTGCGAGATTACCCCCGAGCGGTGGAGGAGACGTTGGAGAGAGCAGCCCAGAGAAGCAGGCCAGACTTGGTCCGATTGGGCGTACCATTCGGAGCGGGCGTTGACAAAATGGCTCGATTCCGAAGGAGCCACTAACACCGCCGAGGTACTCGAGCGGTTTAAATTCGAGCATTTCCTGCGCTCGCCCCTCCTGCCCTCGCCACTCATATAGTGGAAAAAGCCCCAGCAACACTCACCGAGTGTTGCCGAATAGCAGATATGTGGGAAACCCACCACCCTCAAGAAGGATCCATGGGGCGGAAGATAAATCCCCCGTCCCTCCTCGGAGGTTCAAATTCCCACAAAAATGGGAACTCGGGCAAGCCCCTAACTTGCCATTATTGCAAGAAAACGGGGCATTCCTCCGAACAGTGCCGGAACAAGAAACCGGCTCCTCTCTCCCGGAAAACCGACAAATAACTCGCCTGCCCCTCCACAGGGGCAGCGCGAAAGACTTTAGCCAGACCTTTTTGCACGGCGTGCAAGGTTTATAGCCATTCTCCCGCATGGGCAAAATGCCCACGCAATAATAAATCAACTACTCCCACCGTCGCCTTGGCCGTCACAGATCCCCAGTCATTAGGCCCTCCCGCCGAAGGGCCTGTATCGTGGCCCCTCCACGAGGTAGCGAGCCCGCGCGCCGAGTCACTGCTTTCGAGGACTCGGGCTCACAAATCTCCCTCATCCGAAGGGACAGAGTTCCCCTCACGGAGCTATCGTCAATAGACGAAAACTCGTCACGATCGAGGGAATAAATCAATTTAAAATGATACTCCCTACGGTCCAATTGAGAGTCTCAAGACCTCACCAATCCAAAATTTGCAATCTTGCAGTAGCAAGCCATCTCCCCGGAGGCTATGACGTCATCCTGGGACAGGACTTTCCAGTCCCCACCGAAATCACGACAATCTAGGGGTCCCCATTCCCGAATCATTCCGCGGGCGCGAGTAATCCTCCCCGCTTCTCCCTCAGCCAAGACTGGCGCCCCCTGGGTACCAGAAGGACGTGCAGTCCCCACCAGTGCCACCTGAGTACAATGTACAGTGGCCCCCTCGATCGGTTCCCGATCCACTTCCAGTGCCCGGCCCTGCCTCAGTGCCAGTGCCAGGGCCCCAATCAAATCTCCCTTCAGGAGATGCCAAATTCCTGCCGGTGCCACTTGCATGCCCCGAGCAGGGCCAAGCTTCGTCCGTCCTGACCAACGAGCCCAAGAAACCTCTGATAGCGCCTGACTCTGCCCTAGTGCCAGCGCCAGAGCGCTCGCCGATCTCCATTCACGGGATCCAACTCAGGACCCCCTCTCTTCCCCGGCCTGGCACCTCTACCAGCGTCGGTCAGAGAGACGGTTCCTCCCGACCACCGCGGAAGCTCACCTGCAGGTGCGGCCTGCGCAACCCGTGCCTGAGCTGGTCAACGTTACCTGCGAGCCGCTCACGCCACCCCGACCACCTCCTCTCTGCCTCAGCCCGTCGCCGACGCAATTGCAAGTCAGGATTCTGCCATATCTCACTTGGCCGATGAACCACAAGAGCTGCGACGGATCATGGTAGAACCAGCACGGAACACTCCTGCGTCAGCTGTCGCATCAGCAGGCCCAGGTGGTACTCCGTGCCGCCCTCCGGTCGCGGGCCCTCCGCTTCCCGGCCGAGGACGACTGTCCCATTAAGAAAGACTCGAGGCGAAATTACCACGGGCGTGGGACATTCCAGGTAATTTACAAAGAGCTCTAGAGCTCCCCATGGCACCTGTGCCACCATTTCATTTTTCGAAGGTCTTGGCACCCTAATCCAGAAGGGGATGTCAGACCCTCCTCTATCTTCTTCCATTCCTCAGGAACTGCTATCTCTTATCACCTTCTACTAATCTTCCCTTAAATTATCCCCACAAGAGGCAATTAAATACGGGATACCATTCCCCACACAATGTATAAATCATTAAGAATAACAGAGTGAGAAGTGGCACGCCCTTGCGCCCATACCTTGGCACCGGGCGTGCGTGTCAGCCCCTCCTGAAGGAGTCGCGCCCTTCAGGTGCACTTTCCTCGCCCTGGGACTGAAGTGATAGTCCGGGCCGTAATTTATAGGCAAAGGACGATAAATTCCCGCCTAACACAATAAAACCCTCACTCTTTTTCCCTTAGCTCTTCTGCCAATATCATTTACTTTCTTTTAGTCATTTAGTTATCTTTATTTTAATGAATCGCGAGTCATAAACTCTTGCCCTTGTGATTTAAATGCCCCCTTTTGTAAGCTCTGAGGGACGTGTCCCGCCTTTCATATGCGGTCAAGTTTTCATTCGTAACGTCTTGGTAATTTTCCTTTTGTTATTATTATCCCTTTTCCCCCTTCCATTTCCTTCCAAGATCTCTGTTTGTCCTACCCCACATCTTTTGTCTGCTCGCCCGTCATAACATTGAGTAGGCAGTGGACGCATAAAATTAGCGTAGTTTAAGGTTAGCGAATTAAAACCTCGCGAATACTCTCGCCCGCATACGACTGTCAAAATCCGGTGTGTGGGTCATCCCTCAGCTCGCGTTGAACATAGCTGAGCAAAAGCACGTTAAAACGAAGATAAATTATCAATGCGAATATGTATAGTCATTACAGTATCGCATAAAAGGGGATGTCATTTACAAAAATAAACGCTGTTTTTCATTTACACAGCCTCTTCAAGGCAGATTGTACTAACCGCATGCATTTTATCTAAAATTAAGTAACCGTGTATTTTAATTCTTGAACAATAACCATTTCTTTTCATTTGTTGGCCATAGCCTCATATATGTGGTCCTATAATCTTAATTAATTCACAATTGTTCGAGTCACTTTATAAAGTTACAGTGGGTAACCAAATCTAAAGTAATTATTCTTTTGCAAGTGTTTAAATCACTTTGCGTTCTGTTAACGAAAATTGTCCCAATGTGTTATTAAAAGTAATGTCTCAGCTTCATAAAACCCTTAGGAGTAAAGTTCATTGCAAGGCAGAATGTAGAGTAACGTAAAGCATTTGCCGCTCATTCTTGAATATCGATGTACACACCCGAAGGAGGTATGTATGTACATCATCTTGTATGGGGAGGTATTATGATTAGCAAGAATTCGCTAGCAAACTGCCTCCCCCCCTTTGTTGTTGTTGGTTGTTCATTTACTGCCAGCCGGCCGATCGATAGACCATCTGTCTATCGACTTAAAAACAAGGGTTAAAAGATTAAAGGCGCTCCCATTTTTGATAAAGATCTTTCCTTCGAGGCAAAAGTAATCTGGCTTAGGTGTTTCTCCTACAGGCCAAAACCTCCCCTGCGGGCAGCAGGTGCAATGAGTCAAAGCATCTGTGTTGGACGCACCCCTGCCCCATAGGAGGATAAAGCAAAAACCCACGAGGTCTCGACACACACGCGGGCTGGAAGATATGGAGTGAACTTGTGAAGACGTCCTCAACACCTGGCCCCATCGATGCCCTTGCATCCTAACCACGTGGCCCTTCCCAAAGTATACTTCTCCTCGTGCCCTTCAACCGTATTCCTCGAGCCCACACGCCATTGCTTGGGTTTCGAGGAGTCCCCATCGCCTTGCCCCTTTACGGAAGCCCTTGCATCTCACCACGTGGAAGAAACTCGTCCTCGGAAATCGCAAGTCATCCACGGACCGCCTTCTACACGCCCTCGGAAAATCTGCTAAGGTAAAGTGCCCTGGAAGAGCCCCATTTCAGTCACGCTTTTGTCTCGTAATATTTTCTTAAAGAGAAAGCCAGAAATCTCCTTGTCTAATGTCCGTGCACCTCTTGCATCGGCAGTATTAATTCTTTATTACTCCTTTGGCACCCTCAGTGCAGCTTCGAATTCATTATTCTTTTGTCTATTTTCATTACTGGCGTATAATGTGCATATCTCTCATTTCAGATGGATCCTATTTCGTGGAAGCTTCTCGGACTGTGGCTGGAATCCCCCAGTTTTTCAATTCAATCTACTTCAGATAGTAATCTACTCTCTTTCCCGTACTAATATCATTTATGTAAATACACTACTTTAAATTTGCCCACGTGTTTTACGTAATATTTCCCTCAGTAACAGAGCCCTATGCTCATATGAAATTCTCCTTTGTTTTCCTCTTTTTACGTTTTCCCGTACCCACAAAGTCAGAATCACAAGGCTAAATTACACTTAAATTGTTGCTACCTGTCTCACAGAGCATATTTCAAACTAAAACCACGGAAAAACAATAAAAATATATATATATATATATATATATATATATATATATATATATATATATATATATATATATATATATATATATATATATATATATATATATATATATATATATATATATATATATATATATATATATATATATATATATATATATATATATATATATATATATATATATATATATATATATATATATATATATATATATATATATATATATATATATATATATATATATATATATATATATATATATATATATATATATATATATATATATATATATATATATATATATTTTCATGATATTGCCTATATACGTATATCCTATATAATATATACATATTTACTTTTTTTATGTATTATGTTTAATGATAATGGTTGTTGAAGTGTCATATTTAGTTTGACATCAGATCTCAAAAGTACTAATGATTACTTGATAGCGTAATTTAGAATTGTTGTTATAATTTTATATATAAAGTAATTTAGAACGAATATCTTTCTTATAAATATATATATATGTGAACATATATGTGTCCACAAATATACATATTATTTCAGTTGTCATCAGTTGAGATAAGAGGAACGCTTTGTTTTGGATTAGCGATGACAGATTTGCAAAACAAACGCCAATTCGTCCCATACGGGCTCGAGACGAGTGATTTCATGTTGTTGCATGCATTGTTTGATACGTTCGCCACTTTGAGATAAAGAATACGTGTATCCTGATCAATTACGTCATGTTTTGTGAGATGCGTTCAAAACGTTTTGCTGGGATGACGAACTTTCCTTCTATAAGCTTCTCCATTGTATCTATATAAAACGCTTTAATGACGTCATTCCCTGTTTCTAGATAGCTTTTTAGTATCTCGCACCCAAAATGCTTTAATGACATCACGTAATTGTTTCACTATTACTGAAATCCTAAAATTTGTTTCATTCTGATTTCTGAGACCAGTCGATTTGGTTCCATCTCTCTCTCTCTCTCTCTCATTCCTAATTAGGAAGAGATTACTTTAACGTAAATTTTTGTGGTCACTTTTAACATTAACTATTGAGATCTGAATTTATCAAAGTTATTTAGTATATAACGGCGCCTGGTAAAAAGTGTATTGTGTAACGCAGCTGCATAAGTGATTTACAGAGGTTTTCATATATTGTGTGGTAACGTGAAATTTTACTTATTGATACCATGGTATGATAAGTTAGGAGGTTGTGGTATGATAAGTTAGAAATTTTGAACAAGTGAAATCATTATTGATAAATCTTACGTATTTTTGTGTGTTTTTATATTTACAATTTCTTAATATTTTCACATTTTTATGTTTGTGATGTAACATTTATTTACATAGCATTGTAAATATTTCTTGGTAATTTAACATTGCATACTTAATTTAACATTGCATACTTAATTTAACATTGCATATTGATTTATTTATTGAGATTTTCTTTTAAATCTTGAGTAATTCTTGATAGTTTAAATTTTACTTGATTAATTTAAATTCCTGATAAAGTTTTGTGAATTAGTTTTGTTTCATAATTTAATTCAAGAATTCATTGATTTTGTGTTATTTTCAACTAATAGTAAATTTTTAGATTGTAATTCTAATTAATTGTAATTCTAGTTATAAACTTTAATCTGAAAATAAATTTTTATATTTAACATTTTTAGAAAAACAGTGTTTCATTTATTGATCACCAGTGAATAGGATTGATCGTGATTTTCATAAGGCAAAGTGATAAATTTTTTTTTCTTTTAAAAGTTTTATAAAGTGATGTTAAGCTTTCTTTAGTTAGAGTTTTTGATGGAGTGTTACCATATTACTCTAGAAGATTTCACCCGTTTGTTTTTATCCTCACATATTCTGACGAACTTAGTTTGTTTTCTTCATCTTTTAAATAAGGTTTTTCTTAGTTTTACCCTTATTGTTCTCCCGTCTTCCTGACCTGACATGGGATTCAGCCTGTTCTAACGAAAGGATTGGTTTTCGGCTCCACTGAGATTGTCTACACCCTGCTAATTTTTTGTGCACTCATATACCTCCGGAATATTATCAAGTGGTCTCTGCTTTTCTTGTGTGTGTGTGATATGATGTATCGAATCTACTGGTCACTTTTTCCAGACAGTATCCTGTGCTGAGTGGCAGTGTTGAGGTCTGCCTTCGCACTGTTTTCCTTTGCTGTGCTTTGGGTCAACCTGTTTGCCCACCCCAGAGTGCTTAGCAGCGTTGTCTCCTGGAGTCGCCAGGAGGCCCTCCGAGTTCGAAGAAGGGTGAGAATTACTTACAAAATTCTTCCATTTTTATTATATTAATATTGATACTCGCTATACTGGACTGCTGGGTCATCGCCAGGACCATCGTCATCTCAATCGTTTTTATTGGTTTTTTTCTTTCAATTTTACCCACTAGTGTTTTCAATGCCAAACCCTGCCTCAAGGACAGATTTACTTAGCTCAATAAGCTATTTAATGTTTATATTTTCTTCAGTGAAACAGTGATGGTTTCCTTGTTATTGTTTATTATGTACTAGAAATATTAGGGTCAAGGATACTTTTTCCTCTTATAATAAAATTCTCTTTCTATCGTGTGATAGTTGAAATTCCGATTTTGTACAAGTGTTGTTTTCTACCCCTACTAGTTCTTCTCTTTATATTACTGGATATGATAGTTAGCTTTCACTAGAGAATGGTGGTAGTGATTGAGGTTTTGTTTGCAAGTGAGTTTGGATGTCCCTAGATCAGTTTTTGGGGACGTTCCTTTGTAATTTTTAAGTTTATTATTGCTAAAAAATTAATTGTTTTTAAAAGTTTTTGTTCTTGGTTTGCTTTTCCTCTCCCGAGTGTCTCTTCTTGCTTGAGATCTGTGCTATTTTTTTGTCTGGAATCTTTGTCAATTTTGGCAACTGATTCTGAGAAATGAATCTGCATAATATAAATGAAGATTTGCAGTGGCTCTTGCATTAATAAAGGAGTTCATAACAATATATTCTATATATATTTCTTGCGTATATATATATATATATATATATATATATATAAAAAGATATATAATATATATATATATATATGTTGTGATAGGACCTCATTAAAACTTGATGGTATCTAGCTGAGATTTTTATTCAGGAAAATTTACAAAAACAATACAAGCTTTCCAGGACTAACAGTTGTCATTGACAAGTCTAATTGATAATGAGGACTGTTAGTCCTAGAAAGCTTGCAACTTTTATTACTTTTCGTGAATAAATATCTTCTGTAGATACCACCCAGCTTTAATGAGATCCTGCAGTCACTGTATTAATTCCCAGAACAACTTTTAACAACTGTTTATCAAATAAGTGCAAAGAGTTATATAGTCAAAGAGGGCATTGTATATATATATACATATATATCTATAAAGAGTAGCATATATTATATATATATATATATATATATATATATATATATATATATATATATATATATATATATATATATATATATATATATATATATATATATATATATATATATATATATATATATATATATATATATATATATATATATATATATATATATATATATATATATATATATATATATATATATATATATATATATATATATATATATATATATATATATATATATATATATATATATATATATATATATATATATATATATATATATATATATATATATATATATATATATATATATATATATATATATATATATATATATATATATATATATATATGGTAAAGTGAAAAGACGGACCGAAAAATTGCACCTTATGTGTGTGTCTCTGTTTACTCGTATTTCATTATAAATGTCTTGATTAAGACTGAGAAGTAAGACCTGGACAATTGGCAGTAGCTGAAAATAGATTAAGAAGATTGTGAGCCACTTGTAAAGTAGCTAATTCCTTCTTGGCAAAAGTAATCTGTCTGGGCGATATATATTTATATATAACCCCGCCCCAAGATATATATATAGCCCCAGGCATCTGAAATGACTATATAATATATATTGAAGATACATATATATATATATATATAAAATATATATATATATATAGGGCCTGCTCTCAGAACTTATATATATGTTATGGCATATACATGGTGAACACAATCACCACCTCCCATATCTGTAAAAAACAGTAATTAAGATCGTTCTTAACAATGCTGTTTAAAATATTGGCAGTCAACTGCCCATATAACCTGGGTACAAGGCAATTTAGTAGTTATTTTTAGCTACTTCTCAGTCTTAATCAAGACATTTGGTTTATTTCTCAATCCTTGCCTTACAGTTACCATCTTATAGTTTCTTAACTGGTTCGAGACTTTGAATTCTGGTTTGAGAGACTTAACGCATCTGATTAAGGATACTAATGTTTTGAAAGTCAATCACACACTACACACTTCTTCTCGCGCTGTCTTTCCGATTCTTTTCTGCTTCCCCTCACTTTGGAACTGCTCTCTGCTCTCTCTTCTACTCTGCCTTCCACTCTTTCTGTCTCTGTTTTCAACTCTGTCCTTTTCTGTGTGTTTCTCCTTATATCTCCTATTTTTCCCTTGTGTCAACCATGACGTCATATTCTGGGCAGGTACTGTGTTTCTGAGGCACCACCTCCACTTGCTTCATTCCAACTCTTGGAGGTGTGTTTTAAGGAATTCCTGTTGATTATTGGATACAGTCTCCTTGTAGGACGTCTTTAGGTCTCTGGCACTGATGGCATTTGATTGGCCAAATCGTCTAGGCCTGACCTGTGAGAGTGGCTCATTTCTTTGGACTCTCCTTTGATGGCACGCGGGGTGAGGGGTATCTTCCCACGTTCCGCTTCCCAGCCGTCCCCTCGAAGGACCCCTCGGTTTCGGCCAGATGCGACTCCTCTTAGCGCCTTGTCAGTTCTTGTGTGTTCTTGAAGTTGTGGTTGGCGACTTGTTGTGACAGGAGGAAAAATTTATGTGAATTTATGGTCCCTTCTGAACAGACCCAATGGAAATATGATATTTCCACTTCGAAAAATTAATTTTCTCTGTTCTCATAATATATACACATAATACACACATACACACACACACACACACACACACACACACACACACACACACACACACACACATATATATATATATATATATATATATATATATATATATATATATATATATATATATATATATATATATATATATATATATATATATATATATATATATATATATATATATATATATATATATATATATATATATATATATATATATATATATATATATATATATATATATTTATATATATATATATATATATATATATATATATATATATATATATATATATATATATATATATATATATATATATATATATATATATATATTTATAAAGTTTTCGACAACAGGAGAACTATGTGATGACCTGTCAGTGGCTCTTGCAGCAAGTGGATTTGTGCTGATATTGGAATTTGCTCAGCTGGATACAAGAGAGCTATTTGATCATGGTCTGAACGCATGGTAACAGCATGATAGGACATTGAACCGATGCGCCAGAAGTGCCCAAGTTCCGGTGGGGTATGTGTGTGTGACCTCCCACAGTATATTATCCGTGGGATAGACGCTTGCAAGGGAATACCATTAAGAGTGCTGGGTCTAGTTGGTTAGTGGTTGTGTGATAAGATCACCACTACGAAGATACTTTATTTACGGCCATAGAAGTAAGTAAAACCTCACAGTGACATTTATATCTTTCCCAGACTTTAGAGTGGAAACTCCCTGTTGGGAAGCAGTAAAACTGAACGATGTCTACATAATGAATTATTCTATGTTATGCTCCATTAGACATTTTCTGTTTGAACATGTATGTATATACATTCATTCCAGGTTTTAATATAATGAAATGTTTCTTTCAACAGGAATCGAACATTGTCCTGGGAGGACGAATATTTGGAAGTGGTGTTTTTTACTCTTACATATGATATGACTTTTGTTGTGACCTTTACGACCTTATTACTTTGCTTGATGACCAGGGTGTTATTCTCTAGTATTGCATGGTATAGAATAATGACTATGCTTGTTTGTGAAACAGTATTTCCTCTACTTATGTTTTCCATTGATAGGTGGCGTGAATCACACCATTTCATGACCGTAGCTTTTGCTGAATCACTTTCATTAAATTTGCAAATAAAATTTAGTTTTATATATCAGTGTCTCATTTCAGTAGGCCTTTGTGTAAAGATAGGTTTAGTGAGAGAAGACTGACAAATGAGAAGGGATCTGCTGACCCAAGGAAGAGGCACGGCTGCCTGAGACATCTCAAGGAAAGTGAGATGTTTAATTCTGTTCTTACAACAGGCACATCAATAAAAGATGGCCCTTCCTGACCCAAGGGGCCATTAACAGTGGTTGGCAGCGGTGTAAGACATAGATAGATAAACAGACAGTTATGGATACGCTTCCGAAGAGACATATTTTAGTAATCATTCTATTGGCATCTCAGAATAGAATTTGATTGGTCAGCAATTCAGCATAGTAAGCTGTTGTCGAGTGAGACACGGCGAGTCAGTTTTTTTCTTGGGTGAAAAGTCTCTGTGTGTGTTTAATAATACGTCACGGGGCGCAGGGTTTTAATATGGGTATTAATAGGGTGTTAATTTATATTGTGGAGTGTTTAGGGATATATTATAGGTACAGTGTAAAGTAATTGCAGTATTTTGACCGCTTGTGTGTGTTAAAACACGTGAAGATACGTGAGAGAGTGTGTTATTCTTTTTCTTCCTCTCTCTCTCTCTCTCTCTCTCTCTCTCTCTCTCTCTCTCTGTTGTGCCGTTGGTGATTCACGCGCCGTTAAGCAGAAGTGTATGTAAGTGTTATCATTTTTTTATTATTGTTATTTTAATGTCAAATTGGACTTTTCATTACACTCCAACTAATTTTTTGGGGCAGTGGCTGCAGTGACAGCAATGCCTGAGTGACGTTCAGTGACGTCATTAGTTTGGGCGGAGCGTTTTTCCTGCTTCGCTGTACTCTGAGCAGTGCAATTGAATTTTGATTGTGTCTCATATCTTTGTTTTTTGTATTATATATAGCAATCGGCAGTTCGCATCGGTGTTTAGAGTTTAGTAAATGGGGCATTTTATTGTTATATTATTTCTGGGGACTTTGATAATCGGGTAGGAATTTATTTGACATTTGTTAAATTATTGTGTTTAAACATTTCTTACGTAAGTGTGTATGCATTTCTTAGGTTTTTTATTATTCTTGTAATTAAACATGTACATGTGTTATTTTGAGTGCCTGCATGCGTGTATGTCAAGTGGGTGCGGTTGCTATAAGCTGACTCTGCAATCACTGGCCCTGGCAACAGGAGAGGCGAGCTTGCCTCCTTGGGGTTCACGCTAAGCATTTTTTCTATAGACATCAGCAGGCCTTGGATGGGGTGATAGAGGGAGTGAGGTGCTGCTCTGAGGGGGTGAGGGGGACAAATTCTTTCCTCTCTCTCTCTCTCTCAACCGTTTGCTTGAGCTCCATTTTCTATACGTGAGAGTGGATTCCCATTCTCTTTACTTGTGGAGACTGACTGTTTTTTTATTGTTGCCTGGCCTTGAAGAAGTGAACTTGGCCGACTTTGGCAAATCAGCTGTGAGCTCAGCCAAAATTTTTTTTTTTTTACATGGAACTTTGGACTTAACTGCGGGGGTTAGTTAATTTTGAATTTAATTTTAGGGTTTAATTTAATGATGGGTTTAGGTAATTGTGAATTTAATTTTGGGTTTAATTAATTGTGGATTTGATTGCAGGTTTAATTAATATTGGATTAATGGTGGGTTTAATTAACTTTGGATTTAGTGGTGGGTTTGACTAGTACTTTCTTTTGAGTTTTGGGAATTAATTGTTAGAGTAAAGGGAATTAATGTTTTAGGTTTCGTGTTGCATGGGAATTCTGTCAGGGGAAATTGTTTTCCTTGGGTTTTTCTTGTAAAGGGTGTCCTTTCAAGGGACTTAAGTAATTTTTTGCATTTGTGATCAGCCAAGAATAAGTTAACAGATTTATTTACGAAGAAGAAAGCTGCAAAAATGAGGAGAGAAAATAGTGATTAGATTCCTTAGGTCTGCACATGGTTGTGTAGGGCGAGGAGATTCAGTCAGCAGTCCAAAGAATTTTGTTGAAATTCGGAATAACCAAAGGTCGATGGTTGGCTTGAGTTCTCGGATCCCATGGGTTCGTTGCTTTAATTGTAATATGCAGGGACACATTAAGAGATTTTGCCGTGTTAAATATTGAGGCAGTTGTAAGAGTTACGGTCATTCTTGGTGGTCTTGCCCGTCTCGGAGACAGTATAATGGTAGGCTTGCATTTCAGAACTTTGGTAGCTCAGATGAGAAAGTTCTTCACTCGGATTTTTCAAGGGGATCTTGTGATCGGCAGACATTGTCTAAAGACCGATCAGTTGTAAACATAAACTGGATGGGTGTTTCTTGGGATATAGGACTTCTGGGGGAACCCTCAGGGTCGAAGCCAGTCGTCATTGGGTCTGTACATGAGATGAATGTAAGAGGTTTATAGACACAGGCGCCTCTGTTAATTTAGTGAATCATGAATTGTTCAGATCGATGTTTCCCTATTGTTCTTTGAGACCTGCTAAGGAAGCTGTATGCCATATTCAAGCAAATAAGTTACAGATTTTGGGATACGTAGATGTAGATTTATCTCCCGGGGGTACATCTTTGACAGAGCCATTTTTGGTTATACAAGGGGGTGCCTTGGGAAATACTTTGTTACTGGGTCATCTGGCATGTCGGAGACGAAAAATATAGGTTCGTACAGGGGTATGCTGTATAACTATGGGAGTACCTGGGGTGTTTGTGCTGTATGAGGGGACAGACGTGGGGGAGTGGATGATGATGAATCAGGTGTACATGAGGATCCGGGGTTGAATGAGGAACACGTGTCAAGGGATGAGAAGTGTTATAAGGGGATTTTGATGGATGATGTGCTGCTTGGTCCGGGTATGGTTGCTATGGTGAAAGTTTGAGTAAAAGGAGTGCATAAATCCAGACAGATGTGCGTGGATGAGTATAGCGAGAAGCTGAAGGGGGTATTGTGTATAGGTTCTATAAATAATGTATCAGGTGCAGGGTATACTTGTGTGGAATTGCTAAACTGCAATGATTCAGTTCGCAATTACCAGAAGGGTACTTATGCAATCGACTTTGTTGACTGGGTTGATGAAGATAATTCAGTGGCTATTGTCGGGGATTTTTGTAGTTTTTCAGAAGCAGAGTTACAGGCCAGGAGGCAGGTTTTTAGGGATCAGTTAGCCAATGCTGATTATAAAGAATATGCTGGGGGTGTATAAGATGTTCTGGCTGAGTTTGCGGACATAGTCACACTTAAAGGGGATAAGTTAGGATTAACAAATGTGTTAGAACACAAGGTTCACTTGGAGGACAAAACTAAGCCTATTTTTGTTCCTTCATATAGGATTCATTTTAAGGTTAGGGAACAGGTAGAGGAAGAGGTTAATAAGTGGAAGGAAGAAGGCATTGTCAGGCCCAGTTCGTTGCTTTTTTAATTTTCCATTGTTGGCGGTGCCTAAGAAGGATGGTTCAGTCCGAGTTTGTGTGGACTTTAGGAAGTTGAACAAGAAAACCATTCCTGTGGCATGTTTGCCAGATCTGTTGCAAGGGTACTTGCAAGTACCACTTAGTGGGGAGAGTCGAGAGTACATGGCTTTCTCTTTGCCGAAGGGGCATTATGAGTTCACTCGAATGCCGTTTGGTTAGGCAGGCAGTCTGATGACATTTACTAGGCTAAGAATACAGTTCTGCAATGCTTGTTAGGGAAAAGAATTTATAAACATGGATGACATCCTAGTCGCCACTGATTCAGTAGATGAACATTTAGAAGTTCTTAGGGAGGTTTTTAGAACGCTTAGATTAGCGGGTTTGAAGATAAAGTTAGCTTAGTGTAATTTTCTCAAGAGGCAGATACTATATATAGGTCATGACATTTCTAAAGAGGGTGTTATAGTGAATGATGATAAAGTTAGGGCAATTGTAGATTTTGCTACCCCCAAGAATAAGAAGCAGATTCAGACTATTTTAGGGATGGCTGGATTTTTCCATAGGTTTGTGAAGAGTTTTTCTGTTCTCGCATCTCTCTTGACAGATTTTCTGAGGGATGATGTGCAGTTTGTTTGGGGAGATGGACAACAAGTAGCTTTTCAGAAGATTAAAGATGCCTTAGTAAATCCCCCAGTGTTGAAGTTTCCTGATTTGGAACATCCTTTCACGTTGGTAATGGACGCTAATTATGATGGTATAGGGACATGCCTTATGCAGAAGCTCGAAGGAAGACTCCATCCGATTGCATTTCACAGTAGGAAGTATAAGACACGAGGTAGTAATGAACGGCTATGGTCAGTAGTAGATAAAGAGGCCTTTGCCGTGGTTTGTATCTTAGTATATTTTAAGATGCTCCTCTTGGCAATCAAGTAAAAGTTCTGATGGATCATAAGCCAATGTTGGATCCTTTTAATAAGCTGGATCTTTCCCCAAAAAGAGCTCGGTGGTATTTGACAATCAGGGATTTTGATGCTAAGCTTAAGTATATAGAGGGTAGACAGAATGTTGTAGCAGACGCCCTTAGTAGAAGTTTTGCTGATGAAGAGGGTACTCATATGTGTTATGTATCTGGGGATAGCATAAATTGGGATATTAGATTAGTAGAATCTAAGTAAGATGAAGATGTAATTCTGAGAGACGCAAAAGCGTTTCTTAGAGGGGAATTAGTTAGCTTAGTGCATTTCAAGATGTTATTGATGGGCAATCAAGTAGAGGTTCTTACAGATCATAAGCAGGCGTTGGATCTTTTCAATAGGCTGGATTTTTCCCCAAAAAGACCTCAGTGGTATCTGACAATCAGGGATTTTGATGCAAAGCTTAGGTATATAGAGGGCAGACATAATGTTGTAGCAGACGCCCTTAGTAGACGTTTTCTGATGTAGATGGTACTCATGTACTTTATGTATCTGGAAATTTCATAGACTGGAATATTAGTTTAGTAGAAGTGAAGCAAGATGAAGATGAGATGCTGGGAGACACAAAAGTGTTTCTTAGAGGGGAATAAGTTAGGAAGGGTTATAAGCTGCCTTTTGCAGGGCTTGAATTAGAGGGTAATTTGTTAGTTAGGAAGATTAAATACAGACTGAGTAGTAGTGAGGATAAGGGTGATACAATGCAAATAGTTGTTCCTAGAAGTTTAGTACCTACGGTGTTAGATATTGTTCATGGTAGGTCTGGCAGTCCACATTTGGGGATTGAGAAAATATATCAGTGTATACAGGGACAATTGTTTTGGAAGAATATGCTTAGTTCAATAGAAGACTTTGTGGGAAGTTGTTCAGTCTGTAATGCATGTAAGCCAAGGGTCGTTTCTTGTAAATTGGGTTCATTCCCAATTCCTACCAGACCCACAGCAAGAGTCCACATGGATCTTTTGAGCAATTTCTGTGAATCTAGTTATGGCCATAGGCACCTGTTGGTGGTTGTTGACGAATTAACTAGGTTCGTAGAGATTTTTCCGTTGAAGCATAAAACAGCGGAAGAGGTGGCAATCACATTCTTTAACAGGTATATTTGCCATTATGGTGTCCCTGAGGTTCTCATTACAGATAATGGTAGGGAGTTTGTGAATAAAATGTTGGAATGTCTTGCTGATGTAATGGGCATTCGGAAAATCACTATTATTCCCTATAGACCAGAAGCGAATGGTCTCTGTGAACGAGCAAATAGGAAGGTCATTGAAGCCCTTCGGAGGTGCATGGGGGGAAATGATCCAAACTGGGATCGAAATATTCCACAGGTGCAACATAGTATTAATACTATGGTAAGCGATACCATTGGAATGTCTCCCAATGAGGGGCTGTTTGGTTACCTAGCGCAGGGTGCATTTGATTTGTTGCCTATTCCATCGGGCAATGAAACGATCAAATCGTTGGTTTCCACTGCAAAAGAGAGATATGCGCGTCTCGCTAAGAATCTTGAAATGAAAACGCAAAATATGGTGGACAGGAGCAATGCAAAGCCAGATAGAGTTAAAGTGGCTGTGGGAGATAGGGTTTTTCTGAAAATAATTGTCCGGAATCACTTGAACTGTAAACTAGGTCCTAAATTCAAAGGTCCTTTCCGCATTGTAGAAGCAAAGAAGGGGAATAAATTTGTGGTTCTAGATGAGAGCACAGGTGTCTCAGTTGACACATATATCTAAAATTAAAAACATGGGTTAATGGGAATCGTATGGCTTAATTCCTGAGTTGTATGGTGGTTATGATAATTTTTTTCTTTGTCTGTTAATGTTTTTTTTTTTTTTTTAACTGGGGTGGACGTTAGTCCGTAGAGTTATAAAAATCTTTAACTGTCTAAGTTCAGCTTTTGCTCTTATGTGTTGAAATACTTAGTTAAAATTATGTGTAAAATGCTGTACAGTTTCATAGATATATGAATTTGTTTTTTGTTTGTTATTTTATTGACTGCATCTGTGATTAGGTACTTCATTGTTCATATTTGGCTTTAGTAATTTGTTGTTTTGAGTTAATGCTTCGCATTCACATGACTTTGTAAGTCGTGGCATGGGCTAATTTCATAGTGAGGTTAAGCCCGTGTGTTATTGTGTGATAATATTATGATGTGTGGTAGTCGTCTGACACAATAGCTTGGGATATAGAGTTACAGAATAAAGTTTTGTTACTTAGGATTTTTTTTTTCGGGGGGATAATTAGCATATCGGACGGAATTTGTCTGATATGTTACAGGTTTGGGTAAATCAGTTAGGGTTTAGAATTGCCTTTAATGAATTCAGTATATTGGTGGGTTTCTTGGGTAATTTTTACTGGGAAGAATTTGTACGGATAGTATCTTAGAGTTTGTGTACCTGATAGTGGGTTGATTCTGTAAATTCTAGTTAGCAACTTGGTATTGTTTCACATTTTAACATATGACTTTTGCCCTAGTAGTTTCAATAGTTCAGTAATAATATGGCATAGTGAGCAGACTAGTTACTTTTTTGAGTTGACTGTCGATATGGCCAACTTAGGTTATACACCACTTCCCCGCAGTAGAGCTGTATGGAATGTCTTCTATGAGCCTCAACTTATACAGTTAGGTATGGGGGCCGTCTACGGTACGCCTGCAGGTTTCTACGCCTGCACTTTCGTGAGAACATCCAGGGTTTTGGAGAGATGTTTTGCATGACATCTACAAATCACCATCATTGCTGGGAGACATCTGTTTGGTGCAAAGGGTTCATGGGCGCCACATTCAACATGGGCTTCTGCAGTTGCAAGCCATTCAGCATAGTTGGATTGCCAGGAATTCAGGACGCAAAGGAAACCATGGGTTTGCGCAGCCGCAGGCCGTTCAGCATAGTTGAATCACCAGGATCACCAGTGTTGCGCTCCATAAGAGAACTGTTATTGGAATAACATCTGTGTTACGAGACATATAATTTTCGTATCGAGTGCATGTGTTTTACAATGATTTCGGAGTTGGCCCTTGCTGAACTTTCGATTGGACAGTTAGTGTATCTGGGTGAGGACATCCAGAAGCAGGTGGTCCGAGCTCCTATTAAGTCTTTGGACAACAGGAGAACTATGTGATGACCTCTCAGTGGCTCTATTAGACATTTTCTGTTTGAACATATATGTATATACATTCATTTCAGGTTTTAATATAATGAAATGTTTCTTTCAACAGGAATCGAACATAGTCCTGGGAGGACGAATATTTGGAAGTGGTGATTTTTTTACTCTTACATATGATATGACTTTTGCCGTGGTCTTTACGACCTTATACTTTGCTTGATGACCAGGGTGTTATTCTCTAGTATTGCTTGGCATAGAATAATGACTATGCTTGTTTGTGAAACAGTATTTCCTCTACTACGTTTTCCATTGACTGGCGGTATGAATCACACCATTTCACGACAGTAACTTTTGCTGAATCACTTTCACTAAATTTGCAAATAAAATTTAGTTTTGTATATCAGTGTCTCATTTCAGTAGGCCTTTGTGTAAAGATAGGTTTAGTGAGAGAAGACTGACAAATGAGAAGGGATCTGCTCACCCAAGGAAGAGCCTCGGCTACCACAGATATCTCAAGAAAAGTGAGATGTTTGATCCTGTTCTTAAAACAGATACATCAATAAAAGATGGCCCTCCCTGACCCAAAACACACACACACACACATATATATATATATATATATATATATATATATATATATATATATATATATATATATATATATATATATATATATATATATATATGTGTGTGTGTGTGTGTGTGTGTGTGTGTGTGTGTGTGTGTGTGTGAATTTTTGATCAAATCACCATGATTTGTATATAAACATTAAGCTACAAATATCATTTAACATCCAGTTCGCGCTACCTCGGGAATATCACCGAAGGGGAATTATAAGTGATAAATGGACTGGTACCTAAGTGACTCAAACACTTAACAGTACAACCAACGACTTCCAGTCGACGTCGCTAACCACTGGGCTATCAAGAGAGGTATAAGTTAATACCAAATCTGCAGCACTTATACCCGTCGAGCGCCGGGATTGTATGTAGCGTCGGCATTAACCCAACCCCACCATGATAGCCCATTAGTACGGAGGAGAGAGGTAGATTACAATTATTGTCAGCAGTTACTCTCACTGAGACACTTTATGAAATGAAATATAGTGGTAGCCTGGCTATCACTACTCATCTTACAGCACATACGCCTATAATCACAGTTTTTTGGATTCTTTAACATGAGTATAAAAAAAATTATTTTTTCACACCGCATCATGAATGCTAATATTGTGAGAGGTGACCATTGCTAAGAACTAATTAGTTATTAATGTTTCATAATCTAATTTACTTTCAGTAGGAAAAGTGAGAAACAAACTCTACTCGCTTTATCGGTCTCTTTCCATCACAATTACTGGCTCAATTATCTACAGGAAAAACGGCATTATCTTGTGGTATCATCGCTGCACTTACTACCAGTATTACCAGAAACAATAATAACAGTAACAAGGAAAGAAATATACGTTGGTATGTACGAAATAAAAAAAAAAAAAAAAAAATAGCAAGGTTCAAAGTACGTTGTAGAGCTTGTGAGATCAGGCTGTACTTTACTCCTAATATTTTCTCTTCTAGTCCCCCAGACGTCTGGACATCCATATTGTCGAACAGATTGAATGATGGTGATGAGAAATCTTTTATTCTTAAGAAACCTCATAGGCGCTTGCAATTAAGGGAACCCAGAAATATTGTAACCTGAGTGGGAGAGGAAGAAACGTCAACAAGGTAGGGCTATTATGTGAAGGCCCACAAGCCTTATAGTTAAACCTAATTAAATGAGCTACAATAACCTTTTTATAAAAGGATCCTCCTTAATATAAGACCTAATCTTGTCCTTGTAATCTTCTATAACCAACGTCAGCGGTCTTACATAAAATCATGGTTCTCTCCCTGTTTAATTGGACAGCATCTTTGTTAAATCAACGGGCTATTCATAGAACCAGAATCATAATATGATCACTGCCAGTTCTGACCTTTAGTCTGGAGACTTCTTCCCCTTGTCTGTAATTAATTACATTATAAACCTCTAAATGAAATTCGTACACCACGAGGACTACCTTTCTTTCTTCACTTACTATTTAATCAAGGACGAATTTCATGAATAATAATGTAATTTGGATCTCTTTCTATGCCAGTGAAATGAATTACGCAACTGGTACTTCAGGTCCAGCATCTATTTGAAATCGTTTTCAAACGGAGTAACATGATCTTTCACCTACCAGCTTCTTGCTCTCCACGAATCTAGGAATATCCCAAGCCTAAAGGATCACCAGCAGTGCACCAAGGAACACCCAGCAATTCAAGCCCAACGATCAAAGAGATGTTACGTACAGTTAATAATGAGTTAGTAGTTATTATGAAGTTAACGCCACAAAAAACTCTAGTACCATATGAACACCATTGTTATCGGCAAGCGTACGACAGATGACCACTGCCTTATTATTATCCTCCCATAGGTGCATCAGTTGGCATTCTTGTATAGTTTTATTAACACGGCCGTTACATAAATTACTTACTTCTGATGCGTCAAGATAAAGCCAACTGTTATCAAGTCACTGTTTCTTGTACGTTCTTTGTCACAGCGTTACATCCACGGTCAATGACTATCTTGTCAGCTGCCAATTATCATTCTTCCAAGAGGATGCTAAGTCAGCCAGTAGTTAAGATCACAAAAGAAACTATTAACTGTGCTTACGACACATCCCCGCACCTACAGGTTGTTATTAACACTAGTAAAATGGCATCTAAATTAGCTCCTTTTGTATCTCTCGCACTGAAATATCACAGAAAAAAAGACTAGTTGAGAAAAAACTGTAGTATTGAAGTAGTTTTATTTTTTCCCAGGAATATAGATATTCTGAATTATTCAAACGTTTTATTCGAGTGAAATGAAGTGGAGGAAAGTTCATATTTCACTTTTAAGATGCAGATGCTTCTGACATTTGCATTTCAAATTATAGTCTTTCATTTCCTAGAAATTTTAGTCCCCGAGGGAGACAGTTGAATCTGTTCAGTTTTCAGCCATTTTTCGTCTCCTTTACAACTTGGACATTTTCTTCACTTATTTTAATATCCGTACTGTCATGCAAAACGATAATTAAGAAAAAGAACATACACCCCAAAAACCATCATTTCCGACCTACGAATTTTCCTCTTACCTGTGTTTTAAATTAGATACAATTAGTTGCTTCGCCAACTATGGAAAGCTTCATTTATTATTGTTTATTTTTTTTCTAAAGCAGTCGGCGATCTTTTTCTTCCATAAGAATTATATATATTTTTTAAATTCTTGTACATTTTAAAATTCCAATGTAGAAAATTCTGATATAAAATATAATTTTTTAATTTTTTTTATATATTTTAAACTACTGCTTTATAAAACGCTGATATGGAATATTTGCTAAAATGTCGTGTATTTTCCATAAGTTTTCACTGAATGAAATTTGATAGATAAACAAAAAAATAATAGGACAGCATGCACTTCTTGCTGATAGCAGAGAAGTTGCATTAACTGAAATTAAGAATAGTAACGAAACCATAGCCAACATAAGAATATTAAAATCGATTAAATTAGTTTCATTAGAACGCATACTACACACAAAACGACTAAAAAGACAGTAAATAGCCAGAGAAATAACTGAGAATCTACATGTGCAAAAACTGACTAACATCAAATGTGTTACTAAAGTTACAGTCAAAAAGAATGTGTATAGCAGCACACAACATACTGCTTGCTACATCTGACAGTAGAAAGAATATTTTACAATAAAAACTTTCATAAGAAAATGCTTTACTAAATTTTCAAAAGTTTACTATGGTAAGTGGTATAAATTTCAATTAACTTTAGATTTATTATCATTTGACATCTTCAAAATCAATATCGCTTTAAACCTGCAAAATTTAGTCGTATTCCCATGACACTTCCTATGTTCATTTTATTTCCCTGACTGATGACTTGAGAATAAACTCTGGGGTACTTTCCTACTCTCGGGATTGAATTTTTAAGGCTTCTTCCCAGGTTCTGAGCTTCAGAGCAACTACGGGTGAGTTTGCAGTTGATATAAGAGAACAGCCTATTCAGGAAAGATAATTGTCCTTGTAATGGAAGAATTCTTAGATTAGCAGTGGTTTTTTAGGGATATGTTTTCTTTAGATACGAACTCCTTGCCTACATAGACTACATGTGGATTTTACTAATATAAATCTAAAAGTACGCAGTTGAGGCGACAATTTATGAACTTGTCAAAACTTGGTTTAAGAGATTTCAGAACTAGGAACATTGCGCCTTGTCAAGCATTTGGCTGCAGGACATGACATAACAACAATCAAAACAGGATGTATGAATGTGTATGTATGTATGTATGTATGCATGCATGTATGTATGTATGTATGTATACATACAAACTTCAAATATTAGTAGCAGAAATTTGTCAGAGGAAGTATAGAAGCAAAAAAAAAAAAAAAAAGTGATGTTGAAGTCTTTACAAATTATATCAGTAAGTAGAAAAAGATCAGATTTTGAAAAGAATGTTTACAATGCATCTGTAGTAGCCTTAATTATATGGGTAAAAGAAAAATTGACAATGCGGCGGCTGAAAGGTATGATTTTACTGATTAGGAAGCATAGCTTATGAGTGTAAAAAACTCTAGCTGTATTTATGAAAATAGGGCATTATATACAATACTTCGGCTGTTGTAAAGCGAATAAAAAAAGACTCAAAAATTAAAGGAATGGAAGGGTAATTGTTCTACTAGTGGGAAAATTGAAGCCTTAATATTGTTTTTATAAGCGAGAGAAAATTTGGATTTATTTTTTTTTTTTCCTGGAGACTAACTGGTTTTATTAAGAACTGGTTTCATTGATGTGTCTGGTCTCTACAAGAAGGAATTCTCTGTATTAAAAAAAAGAAAAGAAAAAGCGGTGCTTCTAATTCAAAACCCCATGAAATAATGCCACATCTAAAAGTGGAAAGAATATCTTACACTAAAAACTTGCACTCATATAAACAAAAGGCTTACTGAAGAATTGTAAAATGTTTGGTATGGATTGTCATGTGAACTTTACCTCTCTTAAAATTTAGGATCGTTCTGACATCCTCACAATTCATTAACGGTTTAAACTGCATAATTTAGTGATACTCTTTAGATACCTCACATGTTCCTTTTATTTACCGGACAGCTGCGTTGTGAATAAACTCCATGCGGTCTCCCGCTCTCGAGGTCCGGAGTCGCCACAGGGGAATTTATAGATCATACAACAGCACAGTTCATTCATCCAGCAATGACAGTTGTCCTTGGCATGCAGGAATCCTTGAATTAGAAGTGATTTTGTAAACGCTGGTTATCATCTATTTGGTATATTTTCTTTCAATATGGACGTTTTACTAGTATTTTCTACATGTGCATCATAGGAAATGCTGGAAAGCATCAACGTGAACCCTTGATAACATTCCACGTTACATAAAAAGAAATCTGAAATTGTTCGCTGCTTTATTATCTAAGCGGCCATGCATTTTTATTATTTATTATTATTAAACTGTAAGTTATGGATCCATGGTAAAAGGTGCACCTAATATATTATGGATTTTAAGTCTATAAATCTAAAAGCACGGAGCTGAAGTGACAATTTAGGAAATTACCAAAATTTGTGTTGAGAAATTTTCAGAGCTGAGAACATTGTTCCTTGTCCAGTAATTCACCGCAGGACATGAAAACAATAAAAGAAAGTGGTATGAACACCAATTTTAGCCGAACATAATTAGGATTATTCATAATTGGTTATATGATTCTTTTTAAGTGGAATATGGAAAATAGTGTTATAAAGGAAATGACCGAATAATATAATAAGCTTTGTATATCAAAGGTGAAAGAAATGCGTAACAGACAGTGAAAATCCTGATGACAAAGTCTGAACATAGGGCGATCTGTTTTTATGCTGGTGTAGTCATTTCTGGTGAAGGTCTCTTGTGTTTGCACTCACTCGCATCGTTACTAAATCTTAAAGGAATTTGAGGACGTAGTTAACTTGTCATGTGTGTTACACACATCGCCATCGTGATATGACCAGAGCTTATATGAAATATGGTTTTGCCACTTATTATTATTTGATATATACTGATATAATCAGTTACTATTTTAGTTTTAATCCGGTTCTAGTGGCTTCTATATCATCTTTAATATTAACTATATTGTTAACAGAATTTTGTGAAAGTTGTGAAAAATCCCAATTATTCACCAGTGGGCGTGGTTTGTGTGAAATAAGGTGAGTAAGAATGGAAACGAGAGAGATTGAGGGAGAGATTCAAGGAAGGACTGTTTGAAAGAAAAGGCACCCACCGCATTCTAGATATTTTGTAATGAACGCAGAAATTTAGAAGACCTGGTCTAATTCCATCTTCCACCTATAAAAAACACACATACATATATACACACACACACACACACACACACATACACACACATATATATATATATATATATATATATATATATATATATATATATATATATATATATATATATATATATATGTGTGTGTGTAATGTGTGTGTGTTGTGTTTATAATTTGTTTGTGTGGATGTGTGTGTGTGTGTGTGTGTATTCCTGTATGTGTGTTTTATAGGTGGAAGATGGAATTAGACCAGGTCTTCTAAATATATATATATATATATATATATATATATATATATATATATATATAAGTATATATATATATATTAGTTTAATTTTCAAGTGATTGATAAATTTTTAAGGGATCACTGTTACCTTTTAGTACCCAGCCATATTTCAAAGAATATTGCTATGAGAGCTCAGGTATCTGGCTGATGTGAGGTAAATTTTTGAATTTTGAAACGATTGTGTAATAATCAGGTATATACTGTATATGTGTGTGTGTATATACATATATATATATATATATATATATATATATATATATATATATATATATATATATATATATATATATATATATATACTGTCACAATGCATACCAATTACCTGGTTATTACACAACTAATTTCAAAATTCAAAAATTTATATCACTTCAGCCAGATACCTGAGCTCTCATAACAATAGGAATTATGACTGAGTACTGTAAAGGTAACAGTGATCCCTTAAAAATCTTATTAATCACTTGAAAAATCAAACTAAGTTTATCAGAATATGTGTGAGGTATCAACAATTAAACAAGAAATATTCTAGAGTAAAAGAGCATCACTCCATTACATAACTTTTACTGTTTCCCTGGTCTTAACTCAGTTTAGCAAAACTGAAAGAACAAAACATGTTTATCACTTTGCCCTATGAACACACAATTAATCCTATTCACTGGTGGTTAATAAATGAAACAGTGTTTAAAAAAAAAATATTGAACACAAAGATTTATTTTTAAATAAAAAATTTATAATCAGAATTCACAATCTGAAAAATTTACTATTACTTGAAAATAACTCAAAACTTGTTAATTTTTTAATTAAATTATGAAACAAAACTAATTAACAAAAACTTTAATTCATCAGGAATTTAATTTAATCAAGAAAAATTTAAACTATGAAGAATTACTCAAGATTTGAAAAGAAAATCTTAATAAATGAAAAATTAAATCAAGTATGCAATGTTAAATTGCCAAGAAATATTTAAAATGCTACATATATAAATGTTACTTCATAAACATAAAAAAAATTTGAAAATATGAAGAGATTGCAAACAGAAAAAACACACAAAAATAAACATAAGATTTATCAATAACAATTTCACTAATTATTTCTCTAATAATAATTTCTCTAACTTATTATACCGTGATATTAATAAGTAAAATTCACATTACCTTACACAAACTTGTGAAAACCTCTGTAAAATCCCTTTGCTGCTGCACTAATTTTACTAAACACACTTTTTAGCAGGTGCCATTACAAATTAAATAATTTTATTAAATTCAGATCTCAAAAGTTAATATTAATATCAGTGACCACAAATATACTACGTTATAAGTAATCTCTTTTTAAGAATGAGAGAGAGAGAGAGAGAGAGAGAGAGAGAGAGAGAGAGAGAGAGAGAGAGAGAGGGAACCAAATTGATTGGTCTCCGAAATCGGAATGAAACAGATTTCAGAATTCCAGTAGCACATGAAACAATTACATGACGTCATTAAGGCATTTTGGTTACGAGATACAAAAGGAAAGTTCTAGAAGCAGGGAGGTGATGTCATTAAAGCATTTTGGGTGCGAGATACCAAAAGAAAAATTTCTAGAAGGAAAGTGATGTCACTCCAGCTAAACGTTTTGAATGCAATCGGGACATGTTACTCTTTCTCCCAAAGCAGCATACATGATCAGAGCAGTGCTGTAACAATGCGAAATCACTCGTCTTGTGCTCGTATGGGACAAATCTTTTACAGGAATCTCTACACAATCGAAACATACTGCAATTGCCTAATTATGGTTGATGTGTTTTATAAACAAAATGAAAAACTGAGTTGATTTCCTGAACGAATCGCAATTGTTATTCCAAACTTTTCCTCACGTTAACCCAAAACAATGCGCTCTCTCTTATCTCAACTGATGACAACTGAAAGGAAAGATATTATCCATTTTAAATGACATTATTACGGTATTTTAATCACTAGCTCCTTTTGAGATCTTTTATGATATTTCTATAATTATTATCATTACACATAATACATGATAAATAAAAGAGTAAATATATCAAAACTATATGTGGATATATGCATTACAAGGCAGCATCATGAAATTCCTCCCCTCAGAAGATTAGTTATCCAGGGTTTGAATCCAATGATTCTGAATGGGATAAATAATCGACAATTACATTGTTCTTTCCAAAAATGTTCTCTATCTCTAGATAGTATGGTTACAAAATCAGTCAGGGGAGCTACTATGGCTGAGACGTTTGGACAGAATCGATGATAAAGTCCAGCCAAGTCCAAAAATCTTTGTAGCTGTTTCCTCATAGTTGGGGGTTCACTTTTTTGTAACTTGATTGTTAGCCCTGCTTCCCTTAGTTTCTTGAACACTTTCCTTAATATCTTTGGATGTTCTTCCCATGTATTAGAATAAATCACAAAGTCATCTAGGTATACACCCACTTCTTCTATTGATCCTAGTAGTTAATCCATCACTCACTGGAATATTGCAGGTGCATTCATCAGACCAAACGGCAAAACAGTGTATTGATACATTCCAAAAGGAGTAATGAAAGCTGACAGCAACTTAGCATTCTCATCTCAGGGAATTTGATAATATCCTTTCAACAAGTCTATCATGGAAACAAATTTGGCTTGCTCAATATTATCAAGCAATTGATTAATAAGAGGTAGGGATAATTGTCAGCCACACTGTTGGTATTCAGTTTCCTATAATCAGTACACATCCTATATGAGCCATCTGGTTTCTTCACTAACACACAAGGAGAACTATAGTGACTTGAACTGGGTTCTTCTAATCCATGCTGCAACAAATATTCAAATTCTTTCTTTAAAACATCTCAATGAAAAGGTGATAAACGATATGCTCTCAGTTTGAAAGGTTTTCCATCTTCTCTGATCTTTATCTCATGCTTTGTCCATCTGCAAAAATTTCAGAGAAACTTCCAATCACCTTACTTAATTCATCACTTTGCTCAACACAGATGTTTTAATTTTTCCCCAAAATGTTTCAATGTGGAAGAATTGTTCATCTTGCTTTCAGCTCCCAATTCGAAGCCAACATCGTCCTCTGTAGATGAAGATGCCTGTGTTGTTGACACTGCTTCAGTTTTAGTCTTTGAGAAGTAAGGTTTCAAAAGATTCACATGTATCTTCCTCTGTTGTTCCCTTCTTCCTGGTGTTTCAATCACATAAGTTCGATCACTTAACTTCTTTATTATTCTATAAGGACCCTGAAACTTATTGGTAAGGGGAAATCTTTTCACTGGTAAGAACACTAGAACTTACTGTCCAATACTTATATTTCTTAGCTTAGTCTTAGCATCACATTTTCTTCTCATTTTCCCTTGACTTATTTTCAGATTTTCTAAAGAGAATTTGCTAATTTCTCTTAACCTTTTCCTCAAGTTCTTCACATATTCTCTTTGGATTTCCTCTTGATTTTCTTCCTAACTCTCTGCAAGAATCTTCAATGGACCTCTAACATCTCAACCAAAAATCATTTCATTTGGTGAACATCCCATACTTTCTTGATAAGCATTCCTAACTTCAAATGACATCAAGGGTAAACCAGCATCCCATTCTCTTTCTGATTCATCACAATACTTAGTTAACATACGTTTCAATGTCTGGTGGAACCTTCCCAAGGCTCCTTGAGTCTCTGGATGATAAGCAGCTGATAATTGTTGTTTAACTCCTAAAAAGTTCATCACACCCTGGAACAGTTTTGAAGTAAAGTTTGTTCCTCTATCACTGCACAATTTCTGGTATTCCAAACTTGGAAAAAAAACCTCACCAACTTCTCAGCAATTACCTTTGCACTTATACTTCTTACAGGAATTGCCTCAGGATAGCTAATGACTGGACACATTAATGTTAACAGATATTCATTTCCTTTCTTTGTTTTTTAAGCGGACCAACCACATCTATTATCACCTTGCTAAAGGGTTCTCCTCTAACTTCTATGGGTTGTAGGGGTGCTTTCTGAATGGTTTCATTCGGTTTTCCAGCTATCTGGCATGTGTGGCACTCTCTGCAAAAGCTGCTAACATCCTTGTGAAGTACAGGCCAGAAAAAATACTTAATAATCTTCTCAACAGTCTTTCTGATTCCCATATGTCCAGACTTGTGCGCTACTGCTACAACTTGCTTCCTTAATGGATATGGAATCAAAATTTGATGATGTTTGCCCCATTCAGCATTTCCTGGTATATCTGCAGGTCGATGCTTCCTCATTAGCAATCCTTCCTTTAGATAATAACAGGGTAGAAGTCTATTGCATCTCTTCTTGATCAACAACTCTGAAGAACAGTTCAGCCAACTTTGTATCCCTCTTCTGCAGTTCCATTAGCTTCTCTCTTGTCACTTGACCAACTTCAAGGGCTGAACTCTCCATATCTGCTAACTCTGCTTCTGTAGTTTCACTACTATCTTCAGGAACACTTTGACTACTTGGAGTCTCTTTAGTAACAACAGGATCCTCTTCTTCTTGAGAAATCTCTTCATTACTAACACTAGGGGAAACTTCACTTTTTTGGAACTGCTCTCCTAAACTCAAAGATCCTTCACTTGATCCTTCTGGTGCAGGTAAAGCCTCAGCTTCTTCACTTGCAAACACAGTTCTCTTCATACTCCTGGTAGTTACACAACTTGGAAACTGCTGGTGGGTTTTGTTCTCTAAATCTATTGTAGGACTAATCCTTAATGGTTTGTTTATCACTTTAGGACAAGGAACAAATGGTGCACCACCAACTTCATTACCCAGTAAAACATGCACACCTTCAACAGCTAGTGAGTCCTTTAGAGCAAAATCAACATTACCTGTCACCAATTCACAGGACAAGTGCAAGAGGCATATAGGAGTTACCTCTTCTCCTCCTATACCCTTCAAAATAACTGAATCTCAGGTGAGATTCTTCTCCAACTGTGGGTGAGCACCAAGAACTACCACACTATGGTTACTCCCCGTATCACATAATACCTTGACTGGTACCTGCACACCCGAGGAGGGAATTGTCAGCGTACCTTCATAGATATATGGCTTAAAAGCCTCAGAGCTGCTGAGCCACTCACTGCTTGAAGTTACATTTCCACTGGTTGTTAAACACTCTGCTTGTTTAGTCTCAGTCTTCCCAACTGTCTCAGTCTTCCCCACACTGCTCTTCATAGTTTGCTTCACCTGGTTACTTTTAACCACTTGACCAACTGGTTTGGCCTGCTGTTGTGTCTAATAACAATCTCGACTATAGTGTCCTACTCTTCCACACTTGTAGCAGAAAACATTAGTGTATCTGTCTCGAGAACACACTGGATGATGAGGATTGAACATTTAATTGCTGAGGGGTATTACCTGGCTTTGTATTGGCATAGCCACTAGAAGGATTTCTAGTTGTATTGTTCCTGACATCTGGTGAGACCTGAAGCCTGTGTGTTGTTGGTTCTGGTACTTGACATTATAATTCCTTTTGCCACAAATGTGATATTATAATCTTCACTCAGTGTGGCAGCTTTGTCAGTTTCTTAACTTCTCTCTCTCTCTCTCTCTCTCTCTCTCTCTCTCTCTCTCTCTCTCTCTCTCTCTCTCTCTCTCTCTCTCTCTTAAATAGGATCTTATGTGTTTAGGAATTCCTCTAAGATATTGCTCTAGATTACTAACTCCTCAAGTTCGTCCATAGATTTAACTTTAGCAGCCTCCAACCATCATTTAAAACATCTTCTTACTTTGTAGGCATAATCCAAGAAAGTTATCTGGTCATCCTTTCTCAAAGATCTGAATCTTTCATTATAATATCCAGGGGTCATCTGGTAAACTTGTAGCACATTGTGTTTGAGTACCTTGTACCCTTTATACTGATCAGCTGATAAGGCTAAATAGGCACTTCTTCCTTTACAAATGAGAACACTCTGTAACAAGACTGACCAATTATCCTCTGGCCATCCCATACCTGAAGTCACTTTTTCAAAGTGATCAAAAACTCATCTGGAGCTTCTTCTGTAAACTTTAGAATTAACTTCTGCAATCTTACTACATCAAATACAGAGTCTGAATTCTTTTCTTTCTCTTTTCTTTCTATATTCTCTTTCTCTTTCAGCCTTCATTTTCTCTTTCAGCCTGCATTTTCAGCTTGATCAAATTTTCTTCTGCTTCTATACGTCTAAGCTCTGCTTCTGCATTACTTTCCTCTTTCTTTTGCTCATGTAAATTCTGCCTCAAGTGCATTCAACAATTCCTGTGCCTCTCCTAACTCTTCATCTATTTTACCAGAGTCCATCAATGCTTGGATTGCAATATATCTGATTTGTGCCTTAATCATACCACTAGACACATTACCCACACACGCCACTGCTAAAGCAGTCCACTGTGCCTTAGTCAAGTTGGGTTCAAATAACTCTTGGGTGTATGGAGCTGCTAAAAATTTCTGCCTCAAGTGCATTCAACAATTCCTGTGCCTCTCCTAACTCTTCATCTATTTTACCAGAGCCTATCAATGCTTGGATTGCAATATATCTGATTTGTGCCTTAATCATACCACTAGACACATTACCCACACACGCCACTGCTAAAGCAGTCCACTGTGCCTTAGTCAGGTTGGGTTCAAATAACTCTTGGGTGTATGGAGCTGCTAAATATTTCTGAACAACGAATAGAGCCATTTTCTCTAAGTTACTCAACTAAATAATTCACAATTCAAAGCAGAAAATAACTATTTGGCCACTCTCCTATTAAAATATATCCCTAACACCACCAGTATAAACCATAAACCAGTGATATTTTGTTTTGTTCCCGGGTCTCTGGGCACCAAATAATATTGTCACGATGCTTAGCAAGTACCTGGTTATTACACAACAATCTCAAAATTCAAAAATTTACCTAACTTCAGCCAGATACCTGAACTGTCATAACAATAGGAATTACGACTGAGTACTCTAAAGGTAACAGTGATCCCTTAAAAATCTTATTAATCCCTTGAAAAATCAAACTAAGTTTATCCGAATATGTGTGAGGTATCAACAATTAAACAAGAAATATTCTAGAGTAAAAGAGCATCACTCCATCAAATAACTTTAGCTGTTTCCCTGGTCTTAACTCAGTTTAGCAAAACTAAAAGAACAAAACATGTTTATCACTTTGCCTTATTCACACACAATTAATCCTATTCTCTGGTGGTCAATAAATGAAACACTGTTTTTCTAAAAATAATATTAAACTCAAAGATTTATTTTTAAATTAGAAATTTTTAATTAGAATTCACAATCTGTAAAATTTACTATTACTTGAAAATAACTCAAAACTTATTAATTCTTGAAG
>NC_089742.1:855972-923472 GCF_040412425.1 Macrobrachium rosenbergii | reverse complement strand
CTCTTCAGAAGACTAAAAGCCTGATTAAATAGCTAATATTTATTAGAGATTTAGTTACAAAATACAACAATCGTTAAGCTAAATGTAAAATAAAAAAGAAATAAAACTATATAGTGTTGTACAGTAAGGCCTAGAAGCAAATTAAAGCTATACTCACTTCAGGAAATAACATGCAGATAAAGGTGCACAATACAAAAAGCATTGCCGGACTTCTGTTAAGGGGTGCGGCTGGAAACTGATAATGTTTCGAAAGAATACTTAAAGAAGATGCCAGAAAAAAAGGAGAGGGAGAGAGAGGGAGGTTTGAGTAATGAGCAGGTAGGCAATGCTAAATAGTGTAGCAGTTATTTGTGTGTGTATGTGTGTGTGTGTGTCTATACGTGTCTGTTGTCAAATTACTTCCGATCTTCAAAAAAAAAAAAAGGAATGGAGTTGTTTTATACTTCATAAAATAAATGCAAGATGTACTTCTTAATAAGAAATACAAATACTTAAATCCTGTTGATACTAAGCCAAGCTTACGAACGGAAAATAAGCTTGTAACTACTTTTCCTGAAGCCAAAAGGGTGTCTCTAAAATCGCAAGTGTTCTAATTTGTATTAAACTAGAATATTTCAATTGACTAAGAAAGGCTGCTATCTTTGTTGCAGAAATGCATGACGGATAATATGCATTTATTTTATGTAGAGGATTTTTATCTCCTCTGGTTACAAGCCCTAGAAAATATAATCTAATAAGAAGATGAAAAAAACTTTTGCCATGCCTCTAAGTTAAAGTCCAAGAAATTTCCATATGAAGGCTCTTAAAGGCTGGACGCTAACATAATTTTAGCTGTTTTGCCTCACAGACGGTGGCTCCCGAGTAAAGAATGGACAAGGGTTACTGCCCATTCCGTACTTATATTACTGAATCGTTAACGAATCACCGCGCAACAAACTTCCACAACATTAGCTGCTTCATGCACGTAGATAAAGGGTTCGTCAGCATAACTCCACCTACGAGCAATGAGTCATTCGTTTCTGTCTTACATGAGCTCTCTCGCCTCATGGAAGTTGAAGAGAATACCAGTAATTCAGAAACCAGGGTAGTCATCCGTCGTCCCTGAAGCAGTGTTAATCTTCATTAAACGAAAGCAATGTATCCGGACAAAACGCAGACACACTCACATTCCATTTTCACTCAAAAATTCGGAAGAAGTAATATAAGAAGAGAAGAATAAAAACGCCTCTTCTCATGAAAAAAGAAAAATATCTGATAGATACCACACAAAGGTGACCTAAATATACAAGTAACTATAAATATGATAAATTAATGACAATAAATATGTACCTTTTTCAAAAATAAATAAAAATGAGGAAAAATAATCCTGTGTCAATGAGAATGGTGAACTCTTCTGTTTTGCGTGTTTTTCCTTACTGAAGTCAGTGTAGCTTTTAAAAGCATATGATAACATATCTCCGTATCTACTGTTAGCATAATGCTAGAGGACCGAAAGCTATAACAACCACATGGTTAGTTAGTTTGTATATTATCCGGGAATAGTTTTACTTATAATTTTCATTGAGGTTGTAATGAGGTTTCCAAGCCTGTGTCGTGTTTGATAAAAAAAAGGGAAGTTTTAGAGGTTAAAACAAGGAGGCAAATCATTGATAATTAATTGTCTTTGTTTGTGTGTGTGTGTATGTGAGTTTGTATGTATGTTTGGGTGTGGATAGAGCTAGCCATCTCGATATTCTTGTATAATCGTAAATTTTTCTCCTTAGTTTTCTGCGTTTTTAGTATACCAGTCCGTAAGTCATAGATTAATAAGACGCCGATGAAAATCAGTCCTTTCTTGATCTAATTGTAATTTCTTTCCTCAGGGCTTTACAGTATTCTTATGTAAGAGAAAATTTCATTTGTGAATTTCCTGCGATTTGAGCGTTAGTCCGTAGATCGCAGACCGTTGAATAAGCAAATGAAGTTTATTAAACTTATTGTTTGTTACTATGGTGTGTGCATAATTTCTCATTTATATTACCAAAGAAACCAAGTTTCTTAAGCCATGTGACAATCGAGGCTTATTCTGTAGTTATTATCAATGTTGATATTCATCCTAGAGGAAGGTAACCTAGATTAACATATACCCTACAAAAAATTTAATCTAATTTAGAATTTAAATCCTTATTTATTATTAGTAATATTCGTTATGTTATTTTTCAATGTACTTAATTAAACACTCATATGAAAGAAGCGAAATCGACTAGTGGTAACTACACAGAAGAGTGTACTTGTGTGAAACGAAAATAAATCAAACTAGGAGATAGGAATGAATCAACTATTAGATAAATAACATATAAATCTAAACAGGAATATGTATAGTTACCTTACTATTCCCACTGGTATAATGGCTATCGTAATACTAGATTTCACATTCAAGGCAGTCATATAATGATAGTAAGAAAACAATTTCAGCAATATTAAAGAAAGAACACTGGGAATATAATCAGCAAATATATATATTTTTGGAATAGTCAATATTACGCCTTTTTGTTCATCTGGATCTAGTTGTTTTCAAAACAGGAACAGCAAAAGTGCTTAATTGAACAAAAAAGGGACTAGAGACTATTCTATTATAAACAAAGCGGAAACCGTATCTGAGTCTTCTCAAACCCAGCCGTTCACGTAATCTATAAACTTTGTAAGAGGAAAGTAAATATAACAAGAAATAACTCTTGATGCTCAGTATCAGGGTAAATATAGCTATAACGTTTTGGTGGACTTCTTCCTTTTCCCTTACGCTGACAAACCTACTGCATTCCCACTATTAACTGATAAAAATGAAATGGAAGGTTTTGGCTTAGTCCCCCTAAGAAGAGCATGGACTATTTCAAGTAATTTTATGTTATAAGTTATTATAATTTTGAATAAGAATAAAGACCCCCTATTTTACCTTTTATATAAATATTTTTACAGATTAGCAATTTCCAGAAAATTGCTCTTAACTTACAGTAGTTCGTGCCCCATCAACTTCCGACACATAAACAAGAAATAGAAGCAAAATTTTACCTAATCGGTCTTTTTCTCAGATTACCAGTGGGAACATGGATTTTCGTCGGCTTTTAATCCTTATTATTATCATCGTTATCACCAGCATTTATTTAAACAAATCTAGGAACTATTTGCTTCCTGACAATTTCAGGTAGTTAAACTGGGTGTGATATATTCCTCAATTAATGATTGAACTTTAATTAGGATATTGATGGTTTCCTTTGGATAGAACAAGATCAAATCTATTTGCGAATCTTCTGCAGTAACTTCCTGGAATAAAAGTTAGCATCAAACTCAGATATTTTTATATCTATGCGATCACCTTTTACTTTTCCCTTGGTACCAGATGTAGTTGCATAAATTTCTTAGTGATAATAAGAATATATACTTTAACGCAATGGTCAAAAGAGGCCATATATTGAAATATGTTGTCTCAGCTATGACATAAATGCATGTTAGAATTAAATCCAGTACGTTAACAGAGATATGTGTGAATTCCTTTATAAACTGAGGACACTCACAAGATAACAGAATTCAAGATTAATGAACTATCTGACTAATTTTGCCTAGGACGAGGAGTCAACTTTATACAAAGATAAATGACCTTACACATAACGTAACCTTTTATAGCTAATTCAAGTAAGCGGACATAACGCTTAATACAAAGATGCCATGCCAGACTTAAAAGGGAGTCGAACCCTGTAGTGAAGGCGTGTTCTGTCAAAATTAAAAGCCCGCCGACTTTCACCCAAGTAATGAGACTAATGCATTTTACAATATAAGAGTAAAGACCCTATTAGTGCCTAGTAAAAGGTATCTGTACCTTAACGTTACAGACACTGCACCGACAGCTGGAAACTAGAGAGGGAAGATTGGAGAATGGAGTAAAAAAATGCCAAGGAATATAATGAGATTAGGACAGAATATGTTTGCTCATTTACACCAAACTATTTTGAAACATCGTCGTTAAAGCATATTTTAGAAGTAAACGGTATTACACGCCATTACTCGTAAAATGTTTTAAAAGATAATTCAATAGAAAAGAAATTAAAAATGAAAAAAACAAATTCTAATTCACTTCCAAGGAATTTTAGGCAAGGATACGCTGATGGTACAAATTGTGGGAATTATAAATTATTTTTACTTAACATTTTAATTTCTTTCCAAAAATTGCAGATGAGTTGATACCCAGTCTTTTCCAATATAAACAACAGATTCTTGCGATTTCTAATATGAAATCGATATTATGAAGATCCAGTCAGTTCTACAACACCAAGGGTAATTATAGACTTCCCTTCGTTCCATTCTATCTGTAACAAAATCGGACTATGAATATAATAGAACAGAATTATTCATTGCTTTTTCATGACTGTTTTATGCAAGTTATAAGTGGCATCTTCGCTAGAAAATAATATTTGTTCTTATAATTCAAAGAAAATGAACAGTTCTCCAATGTGAAAAAGATAAATGTTAAGTTATTGATACAAACGCACTTATATACAGGCCCCGCAGACAGACATACGTACACCACGCACTCACAAATACACACACATCTATTTATATTTATCTTCCTCGCAAGAGCTACTTCTACCTTTTACTTGTGATCACCTAGACTACGACTGGAATTCTAATTTTTATACTAAATTAATTTGGTTCTATATATATATATATATATATATATATATATATATATATATATATATATATATATATATATATATATAAAAATGTGTGTGTGTATACATAAATGCATATTTGCCACATGATATAAACACATTTCTTATAATTCAACGAACCATAAGAAATCTCAAAAGACTCCAAAGGAACTTGTATGCAGAGACGGATTTGAGATGAGTAACGCTCTAGAAGTACGGAGTAGCCTTTACTAAAAGTTTCCGAGTTCTTAAGGACTTCTTCCTCTCTTGGTCAGGAAAAAAATGCCTAGAGTCTGCTATGTTGCATCAAACTTAACTACATGATCTACAGCCTTTAAGTTCGTGATCTGTGGCTTCTTAGAAATATAACATGCCTCTTCTTATGTCTTTTTTTTTTAAGATCACTACTTAAGACGACGGTTAGGGAATTTTATATCACTAATAATAATGGCGTAAATAAAAAAAAAGTGTGGAAGAAAATTGAAAGGTAATAAAAAATCTCTTAATTTTCTGTTAATAGCAGATTAATTACTACTGTTAGTAAATAAGAATTTCATATAAAACGTAAGATAATTTCATTAAACATAATGTTACGGGGACATTTGATTATCAAAGGGCAATATGAGAAATTACAAAGATGAATCATACTATACACCGAGTGAAGCAGGCAGCTTCATTGTTTTGCACTTCCTAATGTTTCAAACTTGAAGAATAACAATACTGCAATAAAGTTCCACATGCGATCCTTGCAAAGCCTCTGGAAAGGTGGCAGTCTGTATTTTCATCTAAGTGCTTAATATATTTATGTATAAAATGTTATCGCAAAAATCCAATGCCGATCATACCTAGGTAAAATATTGAGAATTAGATATTTTTTGCGGTAAATAATTGTATCCAATTTTACTGGGGAAATTTGTCCAGAATGAAAAATATACATATCAGAGTTTTATCACATTTATCTAAATACCAATAACGACAACTTTGAGCCCTCACACTCTTGTACAGAAATATGTAAATAAACAACTTACCTTCTACCAAGGCTTTAATTCAGTCATTTATATGAAACTCCCTCTCTCTCTCTCTCTCTCTCTCTCTCTCTCTCTCTCTCTCTCTCTCTCTCTCTCTCTGCTGGTTATCAGGCAGTATGTGAGGACACTATTAATTTTTTTACTTAACGTATTCACTGGAGAGAGAGAGAGAGAGAGAGAGAGAGAGAGAGAGAGAGAGAGAGAGAGAGAGAGAGAGAGAGAGAGAGAGAGAGAGAGATATGCAATCATAGTAAAAGACGTAGCTTTCAATATCTCATAAAAAAGCGGTACTTATTTCAGCTCTCTCTTATCTCTAGAAGTGTTCGGTCTCTTCAGTATCCTAAAATATTACTTTTCAAGCCAACATAGGCATCTTCCTCATTTTCAGATGTTTAGAAAACTAGATTTTAGAATTTACTTCCTCGAGAATGTTGGCACTCTTCGTTAATGAATTTCGTGAAAATTATAATTTACTTCTTACTATAGTAGGTTCATGGAACATCAAACTCATTGAAATGAAAAACTTTGCTTGATTATCAGGATACAAAGTCTCTCTGTTATTATTTTTATGTAAATCTTTTCAGTCTAGTAGGAGGAAAGTATGAGCAACAGGACTCTATATATTAATTACCTATTACTTTGGTTAATTTTTCCTTGCGTCTTTAAATTTATTATTTTCTTAAGGGTGTATATTTCTAAACGAATTTCAGAGGCGATGGAAGATTACTTTCAGAATATTTCGTCAATATTAGCAACAAGACTTTCCTAACATTTATGCGGAAGAACACTTAAAAATAAATAATATATATATATATATATATATATATATATATATATATATATATATATACATACACACATATATATATATATATATATATATATATATATATATATATATATATATATATATATATGTTAGGAAAGTCTTGTTATATAATATATATAAATAAGTAAATATATATATATATATATATATATATATATATATATATATATATATATATATATATATATATATATATATATATATATATATATATATATATATATATATATATATATATATATATATATATATATATATATATATATATATATATATTTCTTCAGCCACAAAGTTAGCATGTCTTCATATATAACATGAATATTTGTGCTTATGATGATTAAACATATATAATGTGAATATATGGAAGAATATAAAGAAATATAATAAACATGAGTAAAAATAGCAACATATATTAACATCAATAGGCATAAGTAAGAATAAGCATAGCTGCTAAACCATCATGAATCACTGCACACCCAAACACACCCAGGCACGCACACGGTATCATTAACGACATTACTATAATAATATCTTTTTTCTCAAAGCAGAGTAAGGAAGAATATACATGAAAGTCAGGGGTATGTCTTCTTTTGTGAAGCAAATGTTGAAATTTATTATTATACTGCACTTTTGTGTTATTTATTTTAACCCATGTGAAACACTACTACTTGCAGAGTTAGGGTGAATAACACAATAATAGGTTCCCATTCTCTGGAGTATTTTGGCCAATAACCACTAGTCTAATTAACTCCTTTAGGAGAATAGACAGTAAACTCCAATGTTCATTAAGAAAAGGAAAAACGACGATGGTATCATCTGGCCTATGGTGTTTGTTTTTATCATCTCAGTCGAATAGTTAAAACATCTCCATATGTTAACTGAGCGTTTGTCTTAATTGCCCCAATATGTTCCTGAATACAATACGGTATAAAGTTATTATCTATATAATTTATATCTTTTGGATATCTGAGGAATACCATTTGCTGTCTCACAGTAAGTTCATCTGGTTTATGAAGAATTTTCAGATAGATATCTGCCATTTTAAATTGTAGTATGAATATAAACAAACCGATGAGTTTGTATGAGTGAGGCATACTTCTTACTACGAAAAATATTGCCTTGATCGAGAATAATCGCATATAACTTTACGTTTTTCATACCCTATATATATATATATATATATATATATATATATATATATATATATATATATATATATTTATATATATATATATATATATATATATATATATATATATATATATATATATATATATATATATATATATATATATATATATATATATATATATATATATATATATATATATATATATATATATATATATATATATATATATATATATATATATATGTATGTATGTATGTATGTATGTACACACACACACACACACACACACACACACACACACACATATATATATATATATATATATATATATATATATATATATATATATATATATATATATATATATATATATATATATATATATATATCCTATCATCATGACTTCTTCGGCAATCTGGAGGCTACACTTTATGGGATGTTCATTAGCATATGATATTCGCGGAGTATTTTAGAAAGGACCCTTGATTCACCCATATTAATTGTTGTTCTGATGCTCACAAATGAAATTAACGGCGAATCAACCAGACAGGAACATCAACTTTTCAGCATTTTGTTTTCTATCTCATTTTGATAAAACATTTAGCTTGTTGTAATTACTCTCCCAAAATATTTTTAACAACTGTCTGCTTTTCAAGGATACGCATTTGTTTGTAAGGCCAATAATTAACTTTATCTGATCATGATGAAAATTTGTTAGTAGACAGCTACTGGTTTGGAGATTATTTTCCAAAAATATTTTTTACTTTGATTTATTCCACAAAGTCGCGGGTTAATCAGACTGGTAGGACTTTAATTTTCGATGATTTGGATTAATATTCATATGATAATTCATTCACATGTTTTAGCTTAGCCTATTTTCAATAACAGTTCAATTCAACTGCCAAAATTTTAATAATAATAATAATAATAATAATAATAATAATAATAATAATAATAATAATAATAATAATAATAATAATAAAGACAAACCTCAAATCCTGAAACAGGTTGTCTTTATCATACATTTCCAGACGATTTTAACTGTGTTTACTACTACTACTACTACTACTACTACTACTACTACTACTACTACTACTACTACTACTACTGCTGCTGCTAATAATAATAATAATAATAATAATAATAATAATAATGACTATTTTCAATATTATTATTATTACTATTATTATTGTTATTATTATTGTTGTTGTTGTTATTATTATTATTATTATTATCATCCCATTAATGCCTGACCTACTGTATATATAGTAGTGCAATTGCTAGGACATATTACATCCCAGTCCCTCATGTCTTTCTTGTTGTTTTGCATATTCTTGGTTTCTTTTATCTAATCACTAATATAAACAGGATTTTTTTCTTATTTCCATTTTATGACAAAATACCAAAGGTAACTTATATAGAATGTTTTTATATGTCCACATTTTTTATTTGAGTTCATGGTTACACATTTCATGAAACATCTTTATACTGATACATATCAGGTCATTGAAAACCATTAATCAATTCATATATTCTAAATTGAGATAGAAGTTAAAGCATAAATATTACAGGCTTTATTTCGTTATATAGTAGGTCAGGCAGATATGAAGCCAAAATATGGAACGGACAGGAAAAATCTTAGAAAATGTACCTCCTTAAAGCAGCTTTGTCATTTCTTCTTTAGGATAAGCTTCCTGTTCGCTATTTTGTGGTCCTTGGATGCATACCTAGTAGGAGGTGAAGTTACTTTGCAGTTAACAACGTCTTAGTTGTTTGTTCCCTATTACTATTTGAGTAGAATGGCCCAGCTTAACAAGTAAGTTATTTTGTTTTTCGTATGTGTCTAAAAAGTTCAGCTGAAGATGACGGTGGTTTAAATTCATATAAACTATCTTGTACCTGAACTTTAATGCTTTGTAAGACCTATTTTATAGTCCAAATGGTTCTTGCAGCTAAAAAAGTACTCTCTTAAATATTTATTTTTCGACATTTAGAACCAAGACGAGAAAAAAGTATGTCTTAGTTCCTAAGAATTCCATCAACGATAATCTTCATCATCACCGAAGCTCATCAGTCCAATCCGGTGCGTTCACTAGGGCTATCTGTATCTGAGTAGGTAAGATTTCGTAAACTTAGGTTGCGTAACTTACTACATCTCTCCCTTGTTTATAACTGACGAGTCAAAACAGATAATTTCGTTTATGTAACGTAGGGAGACGAAGGTAAATTATATTTGATATTAATTGCATTTATATATTTTTTTTACTTTAACAATTTTGAAGTTATTTCAGTAAATTCGATAGGACAAATGATTTTTTATTCAGTGAATATTCAGTCCTAATTTCATCTGTGTTGTGAACATATTTTAACAATCAAATTTCAATATTTTGGAAGGGATCACGATGAACTTGCATGAGTTCCACATTGATGTGATCAGGCAGAGAACTGCTCATGGCATTTTAATTCCTTTATGATTTTCTAACCTCTAAGTTTGTTCGTCTCCTTCATTTTTGCGTGGCATCTTCTGATGTGTGACGGCTATCGCACGTCTGAAAAGTTCGAAGTCATAATCTGCGGATTTGTTGCTTGATTTTTGTTAGGGATTATTAACTCCGTTCCCTTATGAGAATCATTATTGCTAAAGAATTAGTTATAAATATGTAAATATATATCATTCCTATTAAAATAATCTCTTCATCCAAGCATTAGCTTGAGAAAGATTTAACTTTTTAAATGTCTTTTTCATGTAACTTCAGCTGTCATCAAAGCTGCGCAGAAATATGCTAAGCTAAACTACGAAGCCTCAGGATAATTTTTTAAAGAAGACATGAGATAACTTTACTATCCTTTCCTAACAGTTCTCTTTACTCGATTAAATTCAGACCCAAACAAAAATTTGTATGACACTCTCTCTTTGTTAGTTAAATGTGCTGTAGCTGACTCTTCCTCGCGAAGGTTTCTTTTTTTTTTTTTTTTTTTTTTTGCCATATTTCTTCATCCAATCTTGACCTTTATCAGTGTATACTTTTGAGAATAATTATAACCGGTAAATTCCCAAGTGATCCTACGATAAGAGTATGACTATTTTTGTTTAAAACCGAATGTGAAGGTAAAAAACCTTAAGCTTTAATATTTGAAACATGTTAAATGGCATTGTAAAATAAATACTCTTTGTATTTAGGCACCTACGTAACATATTTTCAGATTTATGAAATTAGTAATTCTTTCTTTTCGCAGAGCGATATTGTACAATAACTCGTTTCCGACAATAATCAGATGTCGAAACGACAGAGTTAAATGATGGAAAATATCAAAATAACTGCAATGAACACTATTATATTATTAAATGAAGTTTCAAGCCTAAATTAGATAATAATTATTCAGGTTGGCTATTTTACAAGTCTGTAAATAGATTTTGGGTTAGATCACATGAAAAATCCTAAATACTTTAGACTTTTATATAAGAAGAATGTTAACTAGTTAATTATCAGGCAAAAAATGAATCTTAAAAATGCTGAAATAATGACAATCACTACAAGCATGTACGGTAAAATGGCACCCTACTTTAGCTCCATTGTTACAGCAAAATAGCGCAAATGTTTCAGTATTTCAAAAACTCTGAAATGCAAAATAACAATACAAGTGATTAATGACATAACGTAAATTTATTATGGATATAAAATTTCGAGAATAATCTCAAGAAACGCAGAACGTAACACATGTCCAACCAGTCCTTGGCATCTGAGTGATCCCTGAAGTTACTATAACTTTCTGAAACTTCTCTTCTCCAAAATCTCATTAATCCCGCATAATGCCTGAGACTTAGGCCAAGCTTCGCTTGGGGTACGTAGAACTCGACTAACGTGAATTATTTGATCGCTCAGTAGCTTCCAGGAATAAAGTAAATGTCATATTCATTACGTTTATGACGCAGCTATCTGGGTAATTAGAACGACTCCTGGAACATATCCCACCAATAATTCCCACCACTAATCTCAAAATAGCTGTGGGAAATTGAACTGAAACACAAAGATAAACAATTATACAGCGATTTTGAGGAACTAAACTTATATATACCATTACATTAAGCAAATAATTATTCTTACAATAAGAGATTCATTCAATAATCAACAATAAAATGTCACAGAGTCAGTGATGAAAAAAAGCTTGTACGTTATTATAAATAAATTTAAATTAAAATCTGGGACCTGCATGAAAATTATGAATATATATATATTTTTTTTTACAGTCATAAGGCATATCCTTAGCGAGTATAATATGGAGTAAATAACTTCAGTTACTTATTTAGGGTTAAAAATCCTAAGTAGAATAAATTTGTTTTTAGATATCCATTGCTGACAATATGATAGAAAAAATATAATTACTAATATTTATGTTGCAGGTCACGATATCGTTCAAAAAAAATACAAAATTCAAGCGTAGTCATTTCCACTGAAATAAGGTAAATTCAAAGGATAAAACCTCATAATAAGGGCAGTGCACTAACATCATACGTCACGTTTCCTTGCTAAAACGATGCTGTTGCTGCTCGTTATTGTTATTTTTTTGTTTCTAAATGAATTGCTAATGACTGAAGACAGGTCTTTCTTGCAACTGTATATTCGTATCATCACAAAGATGATTATATGTGAATAGCATATTATGTAGAAGAATACTGTGAACCTTTTCTCTAGATCTCAGTGTTTATTCCAGGGAAAATTTAACATGTATTACACGTTCATGAAAATCAACATAAAACCAGTATATATATATATATATATATATATATATATATATATATATATATATATATATATATATATATATATATATATATATATATATATATGTGTGTGTGTGTGTGTGTGTGTGTGTGTGTGTGTGTGTGTGTGTGTATTGTCACAAAGTTTTCCAAGCAGCTAATTACAAAATTCAAAAATTTACCCCACTTCAGCCATACACCTGAACTCTCATAACAATAGAATTACGACTGAATACTCTAAAGGTAACAGTGATTCCTTAACAAACTTACTAATCATGTGAGAAATCAGACTAAGTTTATCAAGACAAGTGTGAGGTATCAACAGTTAAACATGAAATATGCTAGAACAAAAGGGCATGGCTCCATCAAACAACTTTAACTGCTCCCCTGGTCTTAATTCATTTCTGCAAAACTAAAGGAACAAAACATGTTTATCACTTTGCCTTATGCACACAATTAATCCTATTCAGTGGTGGTCAATAAATGAAACACTGTTTTTAAAAATTTACTATTACTTGAAAACAACAAAAAATTTAATTAATTCTTGAGTTAAATTACTAAACAAAAATAAATAAAAAAACTTTAATTTATCAAGAAATTAAATCAATAAAGCAAAATTTAAACTATTAAGAATTACTCAAAATTTTAAAATAAAATCTTAGTAAATGATAATTACATCAAGTAAGCAATATTAAATCATTAAGAAATATTTAAAATGATAAGTAAATAAATGTTAAATCACCACTATACAAAATGTGAAAAATCAAGCGATTACAAAGACAAGAACACAGAAAAATACACAAAAGATTTACCAATAATAATTTCAGTAAAGCAAAAATCTAGTAGACCTTATTATACCGTGGTAATAATGAGTGAAATTCACTTTACCTTACACAAGCTTGTGAAAACTTTCACAAAATCACCTGAAATGTAACTGCTTGAGGTTCACAAAACACACTTTTTTGTTAGGTGCCATTATATACTTTTACTACATTCAGATCTCAAAAGCTAAGAATAGTACCAGTGACCACAAAAATACTTTACGCTAATAATTTCTCTGTTTAGAAGAGAGAGAGAGAGAGAGAGAGAGAGAGAGAGAGAGAGAGAGAGAGAGAGAGAGAGAGAGAGAGAGAGAGAACCACAGAAATGGTCTCTGAAATCAGAATGAGCAAACTTTTGGATTCCAGTTAGAAACGAAACAATCAGATGATGTTACTTCTTGAGCAAAATGTTTTGGGGCCAAAACTAACACATTAGAACAATGCGTGATCAGAGCAATGTAACCTTACAAAACATAACGTAATCAATAGAGACATGTGCATTTACTCTCAAAATGGTAAACGCGACTCAAGCAGAAAATCGTACGGGACAAAGCTCATAATGACAGACAGCACCTGGCTAATCATAAATGACATATTTTCAAAACAAGATGAAGAACCAAAGTTGGTTTTCAGAACAGTACATGAAACATTGAAAAATCATTAGTCTTTTTCTCACATGAGACAATGACTCAACTGCCATTCCCTTGCTTTTCAACTCATTATCTTTCGCGATGACAACCAAATCAAAACATGACATACGAAATCATGAGTACAGAACACATGTTGCTGGGAGACAAACTATGTAATCATATACTACGTTATTATTAAAACATATTATTAATTCTAAATTATGCTGTTAAGTTATCTAAATCACTAATTCTTTTGAGATCTGACATTACACTATATACAATATTTCAGCAATTATTATCATTACACAGAACACATGATAACTAGAACAGTAAATATATCAAAATCATGGAAAGATATATATTTTACCAGGCAATATCACAAAATTCCTCCCCCAGAAGATTAGTTATCCCAAGTTTGAATCCGATGATTCACAGCGAGATAAATATCTTCAATTACATTGTTCCTTCCAAAAATGTTCTCTATTTTTACACAATAGGGTTACAAAATCAGTCAGGGGAGCTACTACGGCTGAGAAATTTGGACAGAATCGGAGATAAAATCCATCCATGCCCAAAAAATCTTTGTAGCTGTTTCCTAGTAGTGGGGAGGGTAGCCTTATGGATACATTCTACATTAGTGTCAACAGGAGCGAGAAGGCCTTTTCCAACTTCAAATCCCAAATAGTGAACAGTTGCCTTTCCAAACGCATCTTTTTGTAAGTTGATTGTTAGTCCTGCTTCCTGTAGTTTCTTGAACACTTTCCTTAAAATCTTCAGATGTTCTTCCCATGTATGAGAATAAATCATAATGTCATCAAGGTACACACGCATTCCTTCCATGGATCCTAGCAGTTGATCCATCACTAGTTGGAATGTTGCAGGAGCATTCATCAGAACAAACGGCAAAACAGTATATTGATACAGTCCAAAATGAATAATGAAAGCTGACAGCAATTTAGTATCCTCATCTCAGGGAATTTGTTAATATCCTTTCAGCAAGTCTATGTTGGAAACAAACTTGGTTTGCCCAATATAATCAAGTAATTGATCAATAAGGGGCAAGAGATAATTGTCAGCCACACTTATACTGTAGAATTCAGTTTCCTAATCAGTACACATCCTAAATAAGCCATCAGGTTTCTTCACTAACACACAAGGAGAACTATAATGACTTGATGAACTGGGTTCTGCTAATCCATGCTGCAACAAATACTCCACTTCTTTCTTCAAAACATCGCTGTGAAAAGGTGATAAGCAATATGCTCTTGCTTATTCATAAATCGGGCTTAGCTGCATTCAACAATTCAACAATTCTTGTGCCTCTCCTATTTTACCAGAGTCCATCAAATCTTGGAATGCAATACATCTGATTTGTGCCTTAACCCAATAACCGTTTTCTATGGGAAGCAGCTTTGGTGCCCCCACTGTCAGCTAAGAGTGCGGCCAGCAAAGATTTATGCTACCCAGACTGTCAGCTAAATTAAAAAAAAACAACGTGGCAACTACTCTCCCGGCCACGCTATCTTTTGAGTGGCGGGGGGCTACGTTTGCTTTTTTTTTTATCAGTTTCTGTATCTTATTCCATATAGTTTAACCCATATAACATAATTAACGTATATACAGCCGTTTCCCTTTCACCACTGTCATGTATTTATACGTCTGCTCTTTCCAGCCATGGTGATGACAGTAATTTTTCCCTTGGCTATAGGATTATCAGCGTGGAGACATTTGGCAAATAACATTCTCTTAGGACCAACACACGCGGATTGTTTCATTAATGGAAGTTTATTTGTTGTATATGAAACTCTTTCTTTATGACGTTCTAGAATTTATAAGTAACAGGTTAAAACAATTAGTCATTCGAATTACAGTTGTTACTAATCATCAGATTTTTATTTGACAGGCCATACAATGGTATATATTCGAGCTGTTTCCAAAAGATCTTGCATTTGGTAGTCTGTATAATCCGATCTTTGGGCTAAACCTAGGTTCCTGTTATGAATTCTACATCATCCACGATGGATGTCTGTTTTCTAAATAAAAAATGTTGAATAAAAGTAAACTGTATGGAAGAATTTCTAAGTCATAATATATATTTATATATATTGTTGTACTTTTAAAGCTGGGGTCTTGCTAGATCAATGGGGTATACTAGGATGATATGCAACTTACCTTAATTACCACTAAAATCTGGACTCTGGCCTTGGGGACAGCTAAAATTACAAACAACAAAATATGCCTGAGAGGCTACTTCAAGGGGGAAGTGATTAGATAAACTGTGAGATTTAACTTAATCATTATATTTACAAAAGAAAACACATCAAAAGAATGATAGCATAATTCTGGGGTAGTGAGGCGAAAACACATGAAGGGAATTTCCTGGAGGGGGCAGATTTGGGATCCCTCGTCAAAGTTGTTGATAAAGAAGCAGCAGTTCTACAGATGGGTAGTCATATCCTGCAATCAAACACTTACTGTTACCTAACTGTGACTAACACTGTAATGAAGGAATTGACGAATTGCATGGAAGATGCCGAGACTGAACTAGATTCCCATGACTCAAACATCAAGCAATTACACGTTACTCTTCTCTCGTAAATGCTTTGCAAATAAACAACCACAAAAATACTGCATGCAAATTCTCACTGTAATTATATCACACTATGGAAGGAAAGGAAACACAGTTGGAGAATAACAGGGGATGTGGCTGACGAAAAACTTTAAATCCGGTACCTTACCTTCCTCTTTAGGAGCTGAACTTCTTCTTATGAGGGCCAGCGAAGGAGCGAATTAATTCACATCAAAAGTTACTTTTTTTTTTACTGCCAGCCACGTTTGAAATAGGCAGTGGACAGGGCAAGGGACGGAGCTCTGTAGTCCGTGGCTCCGCTGACAATTTTGAGAGAGGGCATCTCGTCCTGGACTCTTTTATAGCATCGGAAGTTACAGCTTTTCTTCCTAGATGGTGGTGTGATCGCTCTGCCCACGTGGGAACTGCAGCTGCATGGTTTCAGATTCAAAATGGCGGAATGCACGTGGTCTGCCCACCAGCTGGCCTATTTCTGGCGACAGTTAGCTCTTAGCAGGGGTCCCGCACCTGGAATTAAGAGATTTCCAACAGCACGTTGGACAAGAAAGGGATTTAAAGGGGTTCCCCCACCAAAGGCAGTGGGGAGAGGTTTTAGGGGCAAATTTCTCACAGTGAATCATACTAAATCTGCCTTATTTAATTACTTAGTCCTTTTACTTTAAATTTAGTGCAAAAAAACCTGGCGTAGGAGGGAATATTCTTAATGATATATATATATATATATATATATATATATATATATATATATATATATATATATATATATTATCACAAAGTGATCAGGAGTACCTGGTTATTACACAACTATTAAATCTAAAAAAGTTATCTCACTTCAGCCAGATACCTGGAAACCTCATAACTTAATAATATTACGACTGAGCGCTCTAAAGGTAACAGTGATCATAAAAAACACTTATCACTTGAAAAATCAATCTAAGTTTATCAAGTTATGGTGAAATTAATAACTGTTAAGCAGTAAATATACTAGAGGAAACTGACATCACTCCATCAAACAACTATGATTGTTTCCCTAGTCCTAATTCACTTAAAACCACAAAGAGAACATAACATGTTATCCCTTGTATGCATACATAAATAACCATATTCACTGGTGGTCAAAATGAAACACTGTGCTTTTAAAACTTTAAATGCAAAAATTTATTTCTAAGTTCAAAAGTTAGAAGTAGAGTCCACCATCTCAAAAAAATTTACTATTACTTGAAAACAACGTTTGATTTAATTAATTCTTAAACAAGATTAATTCACAGAACTTTATATTTATCAATAATTTATATTGACTAAGCAAAATTCAAACTATTAAGATTTACTCCAAATTTGAAAAAGAAATCTTAAGAAATGAAATGAACACAAGTTTTTATATTAAGTATCAACACACATATAAAGTGCTAACTAAATCAATGTTAAATCACCAACACAAAATCTTGGGTAACACTGTGAAATTATGAACACAAGAACACATAAAATAAATGTAAAGGCAAGGACATGTAAAAATGCACAAAAAGTTTATCAACAATAATTTCACTAAGGCAAAATCTATTTAAAAATTATATCTACCCTTTTAAAAAGTTAACATTCACCTTTTTAAAAGATCACATTCACCTTTTTTACCATGGTAAAAAAATAAGTAAATACCACTTTACCTTACCTTATACAAGTCTCTGCACACCATTACACAACTCCTTTTTCCTCAGTAAAAACACTTGTACCTCAGGCCTGTTACAATATATTCTCTCTTATATCAGATTCTACCAAGGGAGCATTAAATATTATTAACAGTTCACAAAACTTATATGTTTGGGAGAGTGACCAAAATTTTACACTCTTCTATATGAAGAGGGGATGAGAGAGAGAGAGAGAGAGAGAGAGAAAGAGAGAGAGAGAAACCACCCTATTCCTACCAAATCTCTATCTGAACTAACTTTATTTTACCAATATCTCCTATGAGGTTAAACCTGGGTTGCCAGTTAGGCATTTGTAGAAAGTAGTTACCCTAGAAGAAACAGGCATAAACTGAGTTTCTTCCCCCGGGAAAGAAAGGAAAAAAACAGATTCCTCCCCAGAAGAGGAAAAAAGACAGGGAAATTATTCCCTGGCTCAGAGAATTACATAGGCCTGCCTCTTATCTGAATGATTGACAACTTCCTGTCTTAACACTTGCATAAACACACAGGCCTCTGAACTGGCCATGGATATCAAACCTGTCAACCCACCTCCCTTTTAACTGATAACATAAGTGGCTTCTCGGATCTCTCTCTTGCATACCCATTTCCTGTCCACCTGAATAAACACACAAGCAACCAACCCTTTGTAGAATCTGAGATCTAGCATCTTCCACAAACAGTATTTCAGTTATTATAGTCAATATATGACAAACACAAAAGAAAAAATATATGAGCACTGCACAAAAACACACATACTACAAAACCACCTCGTATATTTCACAACACATGAAAAAATTAGAAAATAACACATCAAAAATACAGAAAACATGTTACTTTTATAGAATACACACATATCATAAGACATATCATTATAATAATTATATATCTTCTTCGTTTTTAACATGCTTTTTTTTCCCATTTTTATATGGGGTAAGCATGATGCCTTCTTTTGAAGGACTTTGATTTGCAGCGGTGGGGTAGGCCGTAGCCTCTCGTCGGCTGCCTGCCTGACATCCCTTAGACCCAGTGGCGAATATTGTACATATTACCAAATCCCCAGCTCCCTTTCTCCCAGCAGCGAGGAGAACTGGGCGGGTAGGTCGACAGTTCGGGCAGTGTGAAGTGTCTGTTATGTTTTAGAAGATGTTGGAGTGGCGTTTGTGTGTGTATTGATCTGTAACACCATTTGCTTTTCAGCAAACCTAATAATTCAGTTATCATCAATCCCGGTGTCTACGGATAACCAAAGTCCGCCTTCTCCGTCTAATTGACTCAGAGAGTTGAACCCTCATACAGACTTCTATGAAGTACTGAGGTTGCTGTTCCTGCTTGAGCCATCAAAGGCTCATTATAATAATTATATATATATATATATATATATATATATATATATATATATTATATATACATATATATATGTTGTTACGGGGTTCATTTGGTGGATGAATTTGATTATTAATTGCTGTGATTAATGCAGCCTTGCTATACCGAAGACCCATGTAATCCCATCAATTAAGGCTGGAAGGTCCCCCAAAAGAAAGACAATTAACGTAATTAGATTAGGTCGCCAGTTGGAACTAGGTTACTGAATATTTTGATTTATTCTGGAACAATGAATTAAATAAACCCCATAAAATGAATTGGTTACTGTAAGGATATCTACAGGAGCTAATAACAGCTCTCCAGTTCGTCCCCCTTTGGACACAATTATATTTCCCCCCACTTTAGGTCATAACGCAACAGCTGATTGTTCTAGTAACACTCTCATAAGCAATTCTCTAGCATATTGAAGGTTATTCCTCTTCCAAAAAATGGTATGATCAGGTTCCAAGGCTTACCTGAGTATTACTTATAATTGTCACTCTCGTAATTCTTAATTACTGTAGGGGTGTATGTAAATCGAGAATATTATAATAACACACCATGGGGATACTTTTATGCAATCTCACTAAGCAACACCTAATTGTGTATATAATCAACTTCATAAAAGGAATATGGTTTCACCAGGATCTTTAGCCAGTGGCTGAAGGAAGTGAAAACGGAAAGCCACAGTGGGAGGATAACAGAAGGACAGCGAATAGTTGTCATTCTCAGACTTACCTTGACGTAAGATACTTGCGCACACTCGCAACTGACTCCCGGGATCTGAGAAAAAGGCGTAATATCATTTCCACTAAGTTAGAAAAGGACAAAGGACAAAGGAGCAGGAGCACTACCGATCGTGCTCTTTGGATGACTGCTCGGCTCTCTCTCTGACCTGGGTTGACATGCTTAGGGGGCCTTGACTTGTGGTAGGCAACCAGCCCTTCATAGCCTGCAGCAGTCTGAAAAATGACAAAAGCATCACCGATACACAGTTCAGAGAAAAGTGATGTTTAGGGACACCCTAACTAAAGGTGGCCCTGGGAAACCATCTCTGTTGGATAGATCCCTAAGCTAAATTCATATCTGCTGAGACGGTTTAACATCTGATTGGAATGGTTTTCACGAGGAAATTCTATATCTCCACCAATATTTTATTAATAACCGTTTCACATCCGTGCTCTTTTGCGAACATTTGCGCAAATTTTTAAATAATATTTTCAACCATGAAATTCAGAATACCAGCAGTACCTAAACTATCTTTCTATACCAAGTGTCCGCTTATCTCGATAAACATTTTTACCAAGATTTACGACAAATAATAAACAAATATTTACCGGCTGTCGAACAGAGCACCATACCTAATAAATCAATAGCGATAAAGTCTCTGTTCAAATATAAAGAAAGTCTGCCCTTTGGTGACCTCAGGAGTCATATACCTGTTGTGCCCCAGATGTGACCTGAGGAAGTACACGGGGACCACTCGTAGACTGTTGAAGGTGAAAATGACTTTCAACGTAGCGTTAGTTACTGAACAGGTGTGAAACTATCAAATCCTGAATTCTCATGCATAGAGATCATGCCAAAAAATGTATATACAACACTGATTACAAGGATTTTAAAATAGGCAAAGCTCCAAATGACCACCAACTGTCAATACTAGAATCTCTGTTTATTAAACAATTAGTTCCCCAATTAAATACTCAGTCCACGTCAACACCTCTATACGTGAGTTCCGTTGGAACAAAACGGACCTGAATATCGCTCAGCTTTTGCCCTCAGCACTATTTGGTATTCATTGTTTCCTTTCTGTTATGTTTCTTTTTATAGTTTATGTAAATTTCTTTTCTCGTTTAAAATCTGAGTCTATTTTAATTTATTTGTCTTTTTAATTTATTGCTTTGAAAATGGGACACATGATCACCAAACGTCAACATAACAAAGTACATTGAAAAGGAAATACAAGGAATTCTCCTTCTCCCCTAACTCGATGCTATATATATATATATATATATATATATATATATATATATATATATATATATATATATATATATATATCAGTTGTATTCTTCTTAATCACGAAGTTAAATATCTCGATGTACTCCACAATGAAAATGAAGGAAAAACCAGAGGAAAAAGGAAAAAGAGTTCTTAATTTGTCCCAACAGTTTCGCCTTCCATCAGGCCTCTTCCGGGGTACTTTATTAACTAATAAGTTTAAGAAAAACATGCGGACATATGTTAAAATCATGAAATAACAATACTTTAAAGTTTAAGAAATTACGTCGAAAAGATAGCAACAACAAAATGATTATCAATGCGGGATCTTTCCACAATAAACAAGTAAAGCAATCAGGAACAAGATCCATGTTTTTTAGAGCTCTTCATCTAGTCAGCCCTGAATTCTTTGATGATGAGATAGATTATATACAGTATATGGATTAGGTCTTAAGCACAATTTTACTTTACATGATATGGATGAGTGTTTCTCGCTAGCCTAGAAATCTTTCTATTCCACTAGCGAAAATTGGAATTTTAATAGCAATATACTGTGTTTTCCGCAAATGCCAGCCTTCGATCTTATCCACCCATGAAGTATTAAATGAGCTGTTGTAACCTCATCATAATAACATTGGCAGGAACTTCAATAAGAAACAGCCCTATTTACGGCAGAGGCGCAGTATACAAAATTCCTTGTGGTTGCAATCAATTTTATACTGGACAATCAGCAAAACTGTTGAGAGAAACGAACTGCTGCAACATAGAGAGTATGAATGTCGCTACTGATCCAGAAACAGTGCCATTAGTAAACATGCTAGAAGGAATGTTTTTATCCAGAAGCCAGTGGTCTCAAGCAGAATCTTGTTCAGAAACAATAGTTTTATAGAAAGAAATCTAATAGAAACGGCTTGTGTTCAATATAGTGAAAACAATAACTTTAATGGCAGTATAGGCTGATTCAAGACGGACCCACTTTTTCTATACATCATGAAAAACAAGTACAAATTATGTAATATATTGACTTAGGTATTCACTTAATTCCCTGTTTAGCCTCATTAGACTGTTAACCTTTTCTGTTGGACGAACTTGTAAGAGACCCATCGCACCGATGCGATGGCGGTCTCTTTCGAGCACACGTGTGTGTGCGTGTGTCATACCTTCGGAGGGACCCAGACAAAGAGAGAAACAAGAGCATCCCGTTTTCTCTCTCTCAAGGAACGCAACTTCTACCAGACAATACTTCCGTCTGTTTCACCCTAACCATTGTTGTCTCAATTTATGTACAATCACCACTACTTGCATTGCCATGCAAGCATTCTGATCATGTACTCATAATGTTCCACCGAATCTTCTGTATCAAACTGTAAGTATGTTTCTGTTTGTGAAGACGCCAAACGTCTCGCCATTTCACATATATTATGCTACTGCATTGTATTCATTAATCTGTCTCGAATCTCATGCAATTGGCCATATGTAGAATTTCCTGGCCTTTCCGATGATATATGTTTTATCACTGTACGATTATTATGTCTCTCACAATCGCCATCTGTTTGTCTGCCGACAAACACAGCTGTCCGAAAAAAAAATAGTTAAGTATATCTTAGTTTAACCAGACCACTGAGCTGATTAACAGTTCTCCTAGGGCTGGCCCGAAGGATTAGATTTATTTTTACGTGGCTAAGAACCAACTGGTTACCTAGACAGGACCTACAGCTTGTGTGTGGATTCAGACCACATTATAGCAGTAATTTCTATCTGAAACAAATTCCTCTTGTTCTTCACTGGCCGGTCGGAATACAGCTGTCCGAAGCATAACCTCTGTTTTGCCCTGTCTGTGTGTAGATGCTACTTTGCGGCTCGCACCAACCAATAAAAACTTCGAAGATTCTGTACATTCATTACAGGCTACTCTAGGAGCAAGAGCCCGTTCTGGCACAAGGCCAGCTAACTCTGAAACAACATGTACATTCATTCAGTAAGGAACCACCAATAAACCAGTCAACACCCAGCAAGCATGTCACTCAATCCCGTCCTTACAAACTATGTACTAGACAGTTTATGTTTTATATTATCCTGTAATAATAGTTGTAGCACAAATTGTAATTTTTACTTGTTTATGTTTTATGTAGTCTTGAAGTTAAATGTAAACATATGTCAGTGATATATGGTTTCTTAAACTGATTAGTGTGCAGGATTCCTGGAAGAGGCCTGATGGGAGGAAGGCAGGCTGTTGGGACAAATTAGACTCCATTTCCTTTTTTCCCTCTGGTTCCTCCTTCGTTTTCATTTGGGAATACATCGATATATATATATATGTATATATATATATATATATATATATATATATATATATATATATATATATATATATATATATATATATATATACACATATGAGAAAATTTTCTGTTAAAACTGAATCCATCTCTACAGAAGGAGCCCATAAAAACACCAAAAACAGAAAGTTGCTACATTTCAGAATATTAAACTATCTCCTCTACTGGCACATATACTCCTATTATTAGAAATATATATATATATATATATATATATATATATATATATATATATATATATATATATATATATATAGTATATATAAAACATCATGTTGTCTTTGTTCATTGATCCGTATGCTAATTGTTCTTTTTATAGTGTTGTTAGATTTCTGGAACGTTATGAATTATCAATGCCAATTGTTGGTTTGAATTACTGTATATAACATCCAGTGTTCAAGGAGGTTAAAGAACAACACAAAGAAAGCAGTTCTCTCTCTCTCTCTCTCTCTCTCTCTCTCTCTCTCTCTCTCTCTCTCTCTCTCTCTCTCTCTCTCTCTCTCTCTCTCTCTCTACGACTAAAGGATAATTTGATTAAGAAAATGGTGATACCGATAAATTTCATCATCTATTTTTAAAGATTTTCCTTTACCCTTGCAATGAAACTGCCACTGTTGTCAAATACGAAATCTTAGGCTCGGAAATTACTGGCAACCCGTTCACAGTCATCATATATGGACCTCACTTTGCTGTCTTTACCTTGTTAGACCTCTGCTGTCGTTTTCAGCTTTCTCACTGTCGGATGGATTTTCAGCATCCTCTCTTGTGCAAGAATTTTGTACTTAACTTTCATTTAGTTATGGTACTTGCGTATTGTTTCATGTATGACAGTTTTCGTTCTATATCTTCTGTGAAGTTCAGAATTTATCCATAAGTAACGACAATTAGTTATTCTGACTGTTTGCGTATATATATATATATATATATATATATATATATATATATATATATATATATATGTAATGTATAGGTATGTATATATATATATATATACACACATATATATGTGTATATATATATATATATATATATATATATATATATATATATAATATATATATTATATATATATATATACACATATGTATGTATATATATGTGTGTATATATATATATATATATATATATATATATATACTCTTCTCTTTCTTTCTTTATATATATATTATATATATATATACACATATATGTGTGTAATATATATGTGTGTATATATATATATATATATATATATATATATAACATGTGCTTTCTCTATATACTATATATATATATACTGCTATATATATAGTATCCTTCTGTCATTTATATGAGCTTTCTTTGTAAACATACTTTTATATTCCTTCAGTCTGCTAAGTAAAGGACTAGTGTCGAAAGGCCTTGCAGCACTCCAGTGTTTCCGTTTCCTTCATGGATTTTATCTTTATTTATATATTCATCACGTTCCATATTTTCGTGATTCAGTTATACATATATATGAGTGTGTGTATACCGACATAATATAGCCTACACAGCTTCTGAAGTAATATTTATGAAACGCTAAAGTTAAATTGATGAAATAAATTACAATTATTGCCAGCTTTAGTAATTTAGAATAAATAAGCAAGACAGTTTCAGTCGTTATTCAGAGTGAGGCGCATCTGAGTTCAGTCATGCACTGGTTTATATCGTAAATTAAATAAAACAGTGAAGTGAGTACATTTTTCATATTTCAGTCGGAATAATGTCAATAAAGTACGATTACTTAGCGTTTTTCATTTGCGCGTGAACTGAAAAAGAAAAACAGAAAAGAGGAAAGTAACTCATGACTGATACTAATTTGGATTAGATAGGATTATGGCCAGCCTTCTACTGCGCGAAAGACAAAATTCCGTGTACGAGAGCAAGAAACGGTAGCGTCATGTTGTCTCGCTACTAGCGATGTCGCCAAGTGATTGGCGAATTCCTGCATTAGATACAGAATATCAGGAAAATTATGATAAAAGGGGGTTCGGGAGGAAGTGCTTTTGTTTGGATATGGTCAACAACACTTCCTTGGACCTAGAAAATATATTATAGAGAGTTAACCTTGAAAGGAGAGTGGTAAAAATCAGTCGTATATATATGTATAAACATACAGTCAAAGCATCACTCTGTATATATATATATATATATATATATATATATATATATATATATATATATATATATATATGTGTGTGTGTGTATATATATATATATATATATATATATATATATATATATATATATATATATATATATATATATATATAATATAATATATATACGTACTAAACAGTTCAGGTAGCGTTGGCGCACTGAACAGTTAAAGAAGTTAATGGATTTAGGAGGGTTAAGCGTTTGGTAGCTGGGATGCTTGGGAAGATGTAGCAATATATGTATGTATGTAAAACAGAAATTGATTATAGAGAAATTTTAAAATACTTTCCAAAGTCCCCAGTTCTTCGCTTCTATCTTTGAATCTCTTTTTTATTAAACTACTAGTACCAAGATTGAACAACAAACTACTCAACAACTCTGTACCTGACGTGAGTTTACCCCGGCCTGGAATTCTTTGTTTATGTCACTCTACTTTTATACTCCGTACAAACGGTAACGGTCTTCTTAATTTTGTCTTTCTTTTGTATAACTTTTTTAATATTTTGATTGTAATTTTAAGTATGAGTCTGATTTTATATTTATATTTGCTATTCAGCTTTGATAATGAGACAGATGTCTTAGAAACATGAAGCACAAATAAGTTATGGAATTATGGACATCTTCCTCTGCCCTTGGTCCTGTTGCCTCGGTTGATAGTAATACCTACCCTCTCCAGCTATATATATATATATATATATATATATATATATATATATATATATATATATATATATATATATATATATATATATATATATATACACACACACACACATATATATATATAGAAATCATCAACACACAATCACATTAGTAGAGACAGGAAATAAATTTCTGACTCACGTCGGGGATCGAACCCAGGTCTCTCAGGTGGAAAGCAAGGGCGTTACCCACTGGGCCATACAAGTCTAAAGAAGTCCCAGACCTGAGAGCAACTGCACCCAAGAATTACCTGGGCAAGCTAACTGCTTGCATACCAGCAGTTTCCCCAACTTCCCGACTCCATGTGTTAATGGACAACATTTCATTCAATTATCCCTTCTGAGTGAATAAGATAAAATCATCAACACACAATCACGTGTGGAACAGAAATAAATTTCTGACTCACGTCGGGATCAAACCAGATCTCTCCGGGTGGAAAGCAAGAGGGCGTTACCACTGGGTATACAAGTCTAAAGTCGGAACCTGAGCAACGCTGCGAAAGGAATTACCTGGGCAAGCTGGCTGCTTGCATACCAGCGAGTTTTCCCCAACTTCCCGACTCAGCAATGACCCAATGGACAACATTTCATTCGAATTATCCCTTCTGAGTGAATAAGATAGAAATCATCAACACACAATCACGTGTGGAACAGAAATAAATTTCTGACTCACGTCGGGATCGAACCCAGGTCTCTCGGGTGGAAAGCAAAGGGCGTTTACCCACTGGGCCATACAAGTCCTAAAGAAGTCGGACCTGAGCAGCTGCCCAAGGAATTACCTGGAACAGCTAACTGCTTGCATACAGCGGATTTTCCCCAACTTCCGACTCAGCTTAATGACCCAATGGACAACATTTCATTCAATTATCCCTTCTGGTGAATGAATAGAAATCATCAACACACAATCCGCGTGTGGAACAGAAATAAATTCTGACTCACGTCGGGATCGAACCCAGGTCTCTCAGGTGGAAAGCAAGGGCGTTGCCACTGGGCCATACAAGTCTAAAAGAAGTTGGAACCTGAGAGCAACTGCACCCAAGGAATTACCTGGGCAAGCTAGCTGCTTGCATACCAGCAAGTTTTCCCCAACTTCCCGACTCAGCAATGACCCAATGGACAACATTTCATTCGAATTATCCCTTCTGAGTGAATAAGATAGAAATCATCAACACACAGTCACGTGTGGAACAGAACTAAATTTCTGACTCACATCGGGGTCGAACCCAGGTCTTTCAACTGGAAGGCAAGGAAAAGGCACTACCAAATGAACCACGCAAGTCATTAAAGACGTTGGAACCTGAGCAACTGCACCCAGGAATTACGGAGCAAGCTAACTGCTTGCATACTGTGATTTTCCCCCAACTTCCCGACTCAGCAATGACCGTGGACAACATTTCATTCGAATTATCGCTTCTGAGTGAATAAGATAGAAATCATCAACACACAATCACGTGTGGAACAGAAATAAATTTCTGACTCACGTCGGGATCGAACCCAGGTCTCTCAGGTGGAAAGCAAGGGTGTTACCCACTGGGCCATACAAGTTGCTCTCAGGTTCCGACTTCTTTTGAACTAGCCTTGGCCCAATTAATTAGCATGTAACACACAGGGCCTGGGTTCGATCCGGCATTGATCGAAATTTATTTCTGTTCCACGTGATTGTGTGATTGGTATTCATGCCAGCTGCAGGATAAGCTGGGCAAATGTTGTCATTGGATCGTCTAGGAGTCAGGTGGATGAAACCAGCAGGTATGAATAGTTATTGCAGATGATCACTAGGTGTGTTATCTCTAGTTGATACCTGATTGTAGTCAGTAACGCGCCTTTACCTGAGAGACCTGAGTTCGATCGGCGATGAGTCAGAAATTTATTTCTGTTCCCACACGTGATTGTGTGTTGATGATTTCTATCTTATTCACTCCAGAAGGGATGGTCAGATGAAATGTTGTGCATTGGGTCATTGCTGGAGTCGGAAGTTGGAAAGGCTTCTGGTATGCAAGCAGTTAGCTTGCCCAGGTAATTCCTTGGGTGCAGTTGCTCTCAGGTTCCGACTTCTTTTAGACTTGTATGGCCCAGTGGGTAACGCCCTTGCTTTCCACCTGAGAGACCTGGGTTCGATCCCGACGTGAGTCAGAAATTTATATATATATATATATATATATATATTGTTATGTTCTGAGTCTGGCTGGAAGAGTTGAATTGAATTTTGAATGAAATTTTGCCTTAGGGGCAACACCTAGATCTCGGAACATAAGCAGTAAATGTAATTAATAGTATGACTTACCTTGATATTACATCTATTCAAAGAAAATGGGAAGGTCGCCTTTCAAACCAGTCGGTTATATTAAATTAATTTATTTACAGATTTTCAACGCTAGAATTAATATAATTGAGAAGCAATTGGTTCCAGCAATCAGGCACCTGCAATGTGCCATAAAATTGTATAACTAAGGTAACAAATAAAAGAAATCTGAGTAGGCTATATCCTACAAAGGAGTTGGACACCGAATTTTATAAAGCGGCTTAGTGAGACTGGCTGAAAATTGTTTACATTACCACAGCATTACAACGCTTGAGGGGCCATTTGTTGGGAAGGGCGAAGTCAGTTGCACGTGGCAAGATGGAATTGAGTCTTTTAAGGCAATTGTTTCACAAGGGCAGGGGCAGAACACGAAGAGCCAGGCAACTGGATTCTGCAAAAGAACTCCAGGTCAGCGTTCATTTACACAAAGACTTTCTCTCACATGGAATTAGTTATTCATGATGGAGGGAATTGTTGATTGAATTTATTATCATGGTATGCTTTGGTGGGAATGCTCTAATTATTATCACCAGAACAAACTTAATTCGGAAACTGGACAAGTCATGAGGGAAAATGCGTGCTGGGATGGCCCAGAATGAAAGGGCTTATGGCATCTGCGCATAGAGCTCCCTTGCATAAGATGGATCCAGGCCGCTCTCTTAGAAGTTCCGACACGTGGCCAGTGAGGGAGGACAGAAAGCACCAGACTTAGTGCGGTTAAGAGTGAAGCGACCTTGCACTTCGGTGTCGGGGAATGGAGTGAGAGCGAGTCAGGTCATGGCATCGTCCCCTTGATTCTCGTGGCGAGCACAGGACAGAGGTACATCTGAAAGAAGCAAATAACGGCCAGCACAAAGGTCATAGGAAATGAGCCTTATAGTTAAGACTAACTAAGGGTTAGCCTAGCGGCCCATTTACCATCATGACATGGCCTTCGTTTTGGCCCAATCGGCTTTCTGTCCCCCCATATCTTACAATATTGGAGTAGGATGCCTACATTCTGTCCCCCCTAGTGGGGGTCTCCTCCAGCTGCCATGAAATTTGACTTCCTAGCTAATGGGCTAGAGAGACAAATATTTTAATATGTAATATATATGGAGATCTGATGCCAAACTAAATATGACACTTCAACAACCACTATCATTACACATAACACATGAAAAAAAGAAGTAAATATGTCAAATTATAGAGGATATACACATTACAAGCGGCAATATCATGAATATATATATATATATATATATATATATATATATATATATATATATATATATATATATATTAAGACAGGGATGACTTTGGACAAACTATTTGCTGACCTATCAGCAGGTGCATTTGTGTCAACATTAAAGCTTTTGCACGGCTGGATACAGAGAGCTATTTCATAATGATTTAAGTCCATGGAGACAGCGTGATCGAACACTGACCCGAGGTAATCACATTTCCAGAAGAAATGATGGTGTGAGTGCATATGTGTGTTGCACTCCTGAATGGTATAACATCAGGAGAACAGTGACTCACATTAGGACTTTGGTTTTGGTGGCTGGTGTGTGTGTGTGTTGCCTTGTGAGTGTTTAAAGACCACCACTGTGGTGATATCTTATCTGGGCCATAGGAAAGTGAGTACATAACTCATGAACACTTCTTTTCCAGACATATTTTTTTTTTGGAAGGCTTAGTTGTGCTGCAGTGAAATTCTGCTATGTCTCCATGATGCATTTTCCCATTCTGTTTCCATTGTGCATTTTTCTGTTTTGAATATGAATGACTTGTAACACCATTTCAGGTTTTAATATATTGATATGTTTATTTCAACAGGAATTCTGGGTTCGTCCTCAGAGGATGAATATTTTGGGAGTGGTGTTTATTCTTTACATACTATTGACATTTATTGTGATCTAGAAACTATGACCTTATTACTTTATTTGGTGACCAGGGTGTTAGTCACTAGTATCAGCTGGTTTCGAACTAGTATAATCTGAATATTTGTGAATCAGGATTTTCTCTAGTGATGTTTTCCATTTGTGGGGTGTGGAATTCACTCCATTTCATGATTGTAGCTTTTGCTTAATCACTTTCGTTAAATTTGCAAATAAAGTCTAGTTTTGTACTTCAGTGTTTAATTCCGCTAGACCTTTGCTTAAGAATAGATTCAGTGAAAGAATTCCACAAAGGATAAGGAATTTGCTGATCCAGGGAGCTATGGCTACCAGAGACATTTTAGGGTAGTAAGATGTTTGATCCTGTTCTTAAAACAGGTACAGTTATAAATGAAGACTGTATTTGACCTGCGGATAGGGTTATTTAACAGTGGTTGGCAGCGGTGTTAGACATAGATAGATAAATAGATAGCTAGTAATACTGGTATTGACATCTCAGAATAGGACTTTGTTGGTTCACCGATCCATTTTAGGAAGCTGCTGTGAGACATGCCCGAGTCAGTAATTCTCGAGCGTGAGTCTCTACGTGTGTTTAATGATGCGTCACGGGGAGCAAGAGTTTAATGTGAATAGGCATTTGCCAAATTGTTAATTCATATTTGGGGAGCGGCATAGGCACAATGTAGTGTAAAGTATTGTGGTATCTTGACCGCAAAATGCACGTTTTTTGCTTCTCTCTCACCTCTTTCTTTATGAGGGAATTCTTATTCCCCATCAGGCCAGAGTGCATACGTGAGTGTTTATCATTTTTTTTATTGGTAATTTTAATGGCAGATTGAATAGTCTTTTCATTGCGCTGCAACTAATTCTTGGGCAGTGGTTGTAGGATACATCTGAGGACGTGATGTCATTAGTTAGGGCAGAGTTTTGAGCTTGTCGCATATCTGCGCCATCCATATATATACTTGAATCAGCAGTTTGCATCAGCGTTTAGAGTTTTATTTTTATTATTGTAATAATCTGGCACTTTGATAGTTCGGTGAATTACTGTGTGTAAACATTTCTTACACAAGTGTAGTATTTTATTATTTTAACTGTTTTATTTTATAATTAGGGTAGTGTTTATTTGATGCATTTGTGCATTATGAAGAAAGCATTTGCTGTGAGCTTACTCTGCAATTTTTTTGCAACTTCGTTTTGGGAGCTCAGTGTTTTTTAATAGTTTTCAGCTTATTTTATAATTTGGGCTCAGTGTTTTTTTTTTTCTGTAGGCTTCAGCAAGCCTTGGATGGGGGTTGGCCGAGTTGGGGCTGAGTCATTCGATGGACTTGCACTGAAGCGATGAAGACTTAGAGGAATTTATTTCTGGTGATTTTTTCTGCTATAATGGTTTCTCACAATGGGGGTGTAGGTCCCGTTCTGCCCAATTGAGGTCTGAGGACGAAGACCATCATTTGTTAATCACTCAGTGAGGATCACTGAGTGTCCTTTTTTGTTGTTGTGATGGTGTTGCACTGAAGACGCGAAGTCATCTTTTCTCTCTCTCTCTCTCTTGCTCTCTCTCTCCTCTCTCTCTCAGTCCATCTGCTTGACTCCTTTTTCTATAGGTGATAGTAGATTCCCATTGAATTTAGCCTGTGGGGTTTAAGGGTTTTCTTTTAATTGTAGGGTTAATTAATTTTGAATTTAATTGGCTGGGTTTAATTTTTTCATGAGTTTAATTGTTTGGTTTTATTTAATTTTTATTTTGGGTTTAATTTTGGGTTTAATTAATTTTGTATTTAATTTTAGGTTTAGTTAATGTGGGATTTAATTGCAGGTTTATTAATCCTTGGATTTAATGGTGGGTTGGATTAGTGCTTTTGATTTTGGGGATTAATTATTAGAGTAAAGGGAACTAACATTCTGGCTTTCTTTGTTGTGTGGAATTCTTTCAGGAAACTGTTTTTTCTTTTTTTTTCTGTAAAGGGGTGTCCTTTCATGGGATTGGGAAATTTTGCATTTGTATCAGCCAAGAATGAGTTAAAGGATTTATTTACGAAGAAGAAACCTGTAAAAATGAGGAGAGAAAATAGTGATCAGAGATTTCTTAGGTCAGCTTATGGTTTTGTAGGGTGTGGAGATTCAGTCCATGGTTTGAAGGATTTTGTTGAAATTCTGAATAGCCAAAGATCAAGGGTTTGCTTGAGTTCTTGGACCCACGCAATTGTCGTTGCTTTAATTGTAATATGCAGGACACATTAAAAGATTTTGCTGTGTTAAATATTGTGGCAGTTGTAAGAGTTATGCTCATCTTGGGTCCTGTCCGTCTTGGAGACAGTATAATGGTAGGTTCGCATTTTGAATTTTTGTAGCTCAGATAAGAAAGTTCCTCACTGGAATTTTCAGGGGATCTTGTGATCAGTGGACATTGTTAAAGACCAGATCAGTTGCAAGGAAAACTGATGGGTGTTTTGGAATATAGGACTTCTGGGGAACCCTCAGGTCAAGCCAGTTGTCAAAGTGGGTCTGTGCAAAGGATAAATGTAAGGGTTTTGATACAGGCGCCTCTAATAATTTGATGAATTAGAGATGTTCTGATCAATGCTTTCGATCGATCTTTGAGACCTGCTAAAGAGACAGTATGTGATGTTCAAGGAAATAGGTTACTGGTTTTGGGATACGTAGATGCAGATTTTGTCTCTTGGGGTAGGACTTTTACAGAACCATTTTGGTTATGCGAGGGGGTGCTGGGGGAATACTGTTACTGGGTCACCCAGCATGTCGGAGATGGAAAATCCCCGGTTCATGCAGGGTATGTGGTATAACTGTGGGAGAGCACCTGGTGTGTTTGTGCCTTACAGAGGACGGATGTGAGTGTAATGGGTGCCGATGAAGGATCAGGTGTACATGAGGATCTGCAGGTGGATGCTGAACATGTGTCGGGGATGAGAAGTGTTATAAGGGGTTTTGATGATGATGTGGTGCTTGGTCCTTTATGGTTACTGGTGAAAGTTCGAGTGAAAGGAAGTGCATAAATCCAGACATGTCTGTGATGACTGTAGTGAAGCTGAAGGGGGTAGTGTGTACGGGTTCTGTAAATAGGAAATCAAGTTCAGGGATGTTGTGTGGATGCTAAACTGTAATGATTCAGCTTGTTATCAGAAGGGCAATGACACAAGGTCAATGAAGATATATTGGATGGCTATTGCTGGGGGATTTTTGTATTTTTCAGAAGCAGATTTTACAGACTAACATTTTAGGGATCATTTAGCCAATACTGATTATAAAGAATACTGGCGGTTGTTCTGGCAGAGTTTGAGACAGTAATCGCACTCAAAGGAATACGTTAGGATTAACAAATGTGTTAGAACACAAGGTTCAGTTGGAGGACAAAATATTTTTTGTTCCTTTATATAGGATTCCTTTTAAGATTAGAGAACAGGTAAGAGTCGGGTTAATAAATTGAAAGAACATTGTTAGGCCCAGTTGTTAAATTTTCTGTTGTTGGCAGTGCCTGAGAAGGATGGTTAGAGTTTAGAGGAATTGAACGAGAAACCATTCTGATTGCTTTACCCTGTGGTGTTTTGCCAATTTATTTGACAAAGCAAGAGTGTATTCCTCAACTGATGTAATTTTACAAGTACCATAGTGAGAGAGTCAATACATGGCTTTCTAGAACAGATTTAGGTTGTTTGGTCTATCAGTCCAATTTTTAAATGAATACTGTTTTACTTGTGAGAAGTCCATATTCCTTTAGTATTTTAATGATGATAGAAGAACATTTAGAGGTTCTTGGATTTTAGTTAGAGTTTTGAAGATAAAGTTAGCAAGAATTTTCTCAAGAAGCAGATGTCGGCCATCATTTCTAAGAGGGTGTTAGACATGATGGTAAAGTTAAGATTTTTCCTCTCAAGAATAGATTTCAGGCATTCTTAGGTATGACTTTTTTCTGTTTTAGTTTTCTATTCTAGCCTGCCTTGACAGATGTCCTGAGGATGATGTGCAGTTTGAAAGGGAGATGGACAGCAAGTAGCTTTCAGAAGATTAAAGGATGCCTAGTAAACCCCCAGTGTTGAAGTTTCTTGTTTTGAAACGTCCTTTGACGTTGGTAAAGGATGCTAGTTACGATGGCATAGGGCATGCCTTATGCAGAAGTTCGATGAAAGACTCCATCCAGTTGCATTTTACAGCAGGAAGTTTAAGACACGGCTATGAACTAAGTTATGGTCAGTAGGACAAAGAGGCCTTTGCTGTAGTGTCTAGTTTAGTGCATTTTTAAGATGTTATGTGATGGGCAATCAAGTAGAGGGATTTCTTATGGATCATAAGCCATTGCTGGATCTTTTCAATAAGCTGGATCTTTCCCCAAAAGAGTCAGTAATCTGACAATCAGGGATTTTGATGCCAAGCTTAGGTATATAATGCAGAGACACCCTAAGTAGAAGTTTTCTGATGCAGATGGTAGTCATGTGTTTATGTATCTGGAGATTGCATAGACTGGAATATTAATTTAGTAGAAGCTAAAGCAAGATGAGGATGAGATTCTGGGGAGACACAAAATGCATTTCTTAGAGGGGAATTAGTTAGGAAGGTTATAAGCTGCCTTTTTACAGGGCTTGAATTAGAGGTGATTTGTCAGTTAGGAAATTAAAAACAGACTGAGGAACAAAGTTAAGATAAAGGGTGATACAACGCAAATAGTTGTTCCTAGGAGTTTAGTACCACTACAGTTCTGGATATTGTTTACTGTAGGCCTGGCAGTCTGCTTTTGGGTATTGAGAAACATATCAGAATATACGGAGGGGACAGTTCTTTTGGAAGAATATACTCACGTCAGTGAAGACTTTGTGAGAAGTTGTTCAGTTTGTGATGGTGTAAGACATGGGTCGTTTCTTAAATGTAAATTCCGGTCAGCCATTCTCAAGGATTTATATATGGACCTGTTAACAATTTCTGTGAATCTAGTTATGGCCATAGGCACCTGTTGGTGGTTGTTGATCAACCAACTAGGTTCATAGAGATTTTTCCTTTGAAGCATAAACAGTGGAGGAGGCGGCAGTTGCGTTCTTCCACAGGCATATTTTATTAAGCTATGGGATTCTGAGGTGCTGATTACAGATAATGGGGAGGAATTTATGAACAAGACATTGGAGTGTCTTGCAGATGTAATGGGCATTTGAAGGTCACTTTATTCCCAGGAGACCAGGAAGCTAACAGGCTATGTGAACGGGCAAAATAGGAAGGACACAGGCTCTCAGAATGACTGTTGGGGACAATGATGTAAACCCAGGATCGATATATTCCACAGGTGCAGCATTGCATCAATTCAATGAGTTAGTATCATTGGAATGTCTCCCAATGAGGTGCTGTTGGTTACCAGCGCTGGGCATTCGATTTGTTGCCTATTCCATCAGGATTCCACAATCAGGCACTGGTCTCTATGCTAAAGAGAGATATGCTCGTGTTGCTGGGAATCTTGAGTAAGAAAACTCAGGATATGGTTGATAGGAGCAATGCAAAGCCAGATAGAGTTAAAGTTGCTGTGGATAAGGTTTTTGTGAAAATAAATGTTAGGAATCAAATTGAACTATAAGCTAGGTCCTAAATTTGAGGTTCCTTTTTTTCGTGTTGTGAAGTAAAGAAGGGGGAATAGATTTGTTGTCCTAGATGAGAACATCATCGGGTGTCTCAGTCGACACATATATCTAAAATTAAAACGACAGGTTAATGGGAATCTTAGGGGTTAATTCCTGTGTGTACTGTGGTTCTGATCATTTTTCCTCTCTTTCTTTTGTTTTTAATGGGTTGTAAATGTGTGACTTGTAATTTTCTTTTCAACTGGGGAGGATGTTAGTCCGTATATTATACACATTTCAAGTTGGTCATTTAGTTTTTGTTTTGTGTGTTGCAATGTTTAGTTAAAATTAAGTTTCTCTCAGGTTCCAGCATTTTATGACTTGTGTGGCTAGTGGGGCGCTCTTGCCTTTCAGTTGAAAGACCTGGGTTCGATCTGATGTGAGTCTAGAGATTATATACTGAATTATATATGTTCTGTTTAGTTTTATTTTTCTTGAGATATTTTACTCTAGCCGATAAATAATCTGTATATATATATATATATATATATATATATATATATATATACATATATATATATATATATATATATATATATATATATATATATATATATATATATATATATATATATATATATATGTATATATACATATATATATATATATATATATATATATATATATATATATATATATATATATATATATATATATATATATATATATATATATATATATATATATATATATATATATATATATATATATATATATATTATTTATATATATACATATATATATATATATATATATATATATATATATATATATATATATATATATATACATATATATATATATATATATATATATATATATATATATATATATATATATTATATATCTATGATATCACCCTTGTAAAATGTATATCTTTCCATGATTTTGATATATTTTACCATTCTAGTTATGATGTGTTTGTGTAATGATGATAACTGTTGAAATATTTCATGTACTGTAATGTCAGGTCTCAAAAGAGATGGTGATTTAACTAACTTAACAGCATAATTTAGAATTAATAATACGTGTTAATAATAATGTAGTATGTGATCGTGCATTTTGTCTCCCAATAACATGTGTTCTGTACTCGTGATTTCATATATCATGTTTTGATTTAGTTGTCATTGAGAAAGATAACGCGTTGACAAGCGAGGAAAGCCAGTTGATTCGTTTAAGGTTTTGTCTCATACGAGAAAGAGTATACTTATTTTGCAATATTTTATGTACTGCTCTGAAAACCAAATTTGGTTCTTCATCTTGTTTTGAAAACATGTCATTTATGATTAGCCAGGTGCTGTCTGTTTTGATCTTGCTGAGATTCCGTTAAGAGCTTCGTCCCGTATGATTTTCTGCTTGAGTCATTTATACCTTTTTAAGAGTAAATGCATATGTCTCGATCGAGTATGTCATGTTTTCTAAGGTTGCTCTAATGAGATAGTTTTGGCCACTAAATATTTTGCTCAAGAATGATGTCATCTGATTGTTTCATTTCTAATTGGAATCCAAAAGTTTACTCATTATGATTTCAGAGGCCTTTCATGTGGTTTCCTATCTCTCTCTCTCTCTCTCTCTCTCTCTCTCTCTCTCTCTCTCTTCAAAAGAGAGAAATTGTTAGTGTAAAATATTTGTTTGGTCATGATATTATTCTTAGCTTTTGAGATCTGAATGTAGGGAAAGTGTGTAACAGAGCCTAACAAAAAAGGGTGTTTTGTGAATCTCAAGCAGCTGCATTTCAGTTGATTTTGTGAAAGTTTTCACAAGCCTGTGTAAGATAAAGTGAATTTTACTTATTATTACTATGTATAATAAGGTCTATTAAGAGATTTTTGCCCTATTGAAATTATTATTGGTAAATCTTTTGTGTATTTTTGTGTGTTCTTGTCTTTGCAATCTCTTGATTTTTCACATTTTGTATAGAGGTGATTTAATAGTTATTTACTTAGCATTTAAAATATTTCTGGATAATTAAACATTGCATACTTGATTTAATTTTCATTTACCTAGATTTTCTTTTCAAATCTTGAGCAATTCGTAATAGTTTAAATTTTTATTTATTGGTTTAATTTCTTGATAAATTAAAGTTTTCGTGATTCAGTTTTGTTTAGTAATTTAACTCAAGAATTAATTAAATTTTGTGCTGTTTTCAAGTAATTTTTTTTCAGATTGTGAGTTCTAATGATAAATTTTTAATATAAAAATAATTTTTTATTGAAAATTTTTAAAAGCAGTGTTTCATTCATTGACCACCCGTGAATAGCATTAACTGTGTGCATACGGCAAAGTGATAAACATGGTTTGTTCCTTTAGTTTTGCTGAAGTGAATTAAGACCAGGGAAACAAAGTTGTTTGATGGAGTGATGCCCTTTTGCTCTAGTATATTTCTTGTTTAATTGTTGATACCTCGCACTTGTTTTGATAAACTTAGTCTAATTTCTCACATGATTAGTAAGTTTGTTAAGGAATCACTGTTACCTTTAGATTTCAGTCGTAATTCTATTGTTATGAGAGTTTAGGTATCTGGCTGAAGTGAGGTAGATTTTTGAATTCTGTGATTAGTTTTGTGATAACCTGGTACTTGAAACACTTCATGACAATAAAACTTGGTGTCTAGACCTGAAAAAAAAAAAAAAAAATATCACTCTGGTTTATGGTTTATAATGGTGGTGTTAGGGATATATTTTGATAGGAGAGTGACCACATAGTTATTTTTAACATCGTATTGTGAATTATTTAGTTGAGTAGCTTGAAGAAAATGGCTCTGTTCAATGTTCAGAAGTTTTTAGCAGGTCCTTCCATCCAAGAGTTATCTAAATCCAACCTGACTAAGGCACAGTGGAAAACTTTAGCAGTGGCATGTGGGGGTAATGTGTCTAATGGTATGATTATCCTTTTAACCGTTTAGTGCGTATATATACGTAGCGCGCCAACGCTGCCTGAGTCGTTTAGTACGTATATATACGGGGAGCAGATGTTTTGACCGTGGCTGTTTAGTACGTATATATACGATCGATTTTTCCTGCCTTCCTTTTAAGGTTAATCCACTAAAATAGGTTTTCTCTAGGTCCCAGGAAGTCTTGTTGATCACATCCAAACATAAACACTTCCTCCCGAACCCCCTTTCATTATAATTTTCCTGATTTTCTATATCTAACGCGGGAATTCGCCAGTCACTTGGCGACATCGCTGTGTAGCGAGACAACACTTTTGGGATGGTTAGTTCTCTTACACGGAATTTTCATCTTTCGACGCATGGGGTAGAAGGGCTATAATCCTATATAATCCAACTTAGTATCGGTAATGAGTTACTTTCTTCTCTGATTTTCTTTTCCAGCTCTAGTGCAAATGAAAAACGGCAAGTAATTGTAGTTTACTGACATTTTTCCAAATGAAATATGAAAAATTTACTAACTTTACTGTCTTACTATTTTGCGATATGTTCAGTGCGTGTGACTGAACTCCAGATGCGCTTCATTCTGAATAACGACTGAAAGCTGTTTTGTTTTTTTATTCTAAACTGTTAAAGTTGGCAGTAATTGTAATTTATTTCATCAATTTAACTTTAGCATTTCATAAAAATTACTCCAGAAGATGTATATATATAATATATATTATGTCGATATATATATTATATATATATATATATATATATATATATATATATATATATATATATATATATATATATATATATATATATATATATATATATATATATATATATATATATATATATATATATATATATATATATATGAATAAATTCTGGAACGTCACAGGTCACAGGGTTAGATCTGGAATGAACAAACTTTCAAACAAACACATACACAAAGACCATAATCTAAATGAAAATTACGTAAAAAATTTTTGCATAAGAGGCAATGTTGAAAATTCATCCGACAGTGAGAATGATGAAAACGACAGCAGAGGGCTAACAAGGTAAAGACAGTAAAGTGTTGCCAGTAATTTCCGGGCCTAAGATTTCGTATTTGACAACAGTGGCAGTTTCATTACGTCGATAAAGGAAAATCTTTGAAACAAGATGATGAAATTTATTGGTATCACCATTTTCTTAATGAAATTATCTTTTAGTTGTAGAGAGAGAGAGAGAGAGAGAGAGAGAGAGAGAGAGAGAGAGAGAGATCTGTTTTCTCTGTAATGTTCTTTACCCTTCTTTGAACACTGGATGTCATGTACAGTAATTCAAACCTAACAATTTTGGCATTGATAATTCATAACGTTCGAGAATTCTAACAACTATAAAAAGAACAATTAGCATACGGATCAATGAACAGAGACAACATGAGTTATATTTATATATTTATATTTTTATATATTTATATATTTATATATATATATTTATATATTTATATATATATATTTATATATTTATATATATATATTTTTATATATTTATATATTTATATATATATTTATATATTTATATATTTATATATTTATATATTTATATATTTTATATTTATATATTTATATATTTATATATTTATATTTATATATATTTATATATATATATTTTATATATTTATATATATTTATATATTTATATATATTTATATATTTATATATTTATATATATTTATATATTTATATATTTATATATTTATATATATTTATATATTTATATATTTATATATATATATATTTATATATTTATATATATATATATATATATATATATATATATATATATATATTTATATATTATATATATATTTATATATTTATATATATATATATATTTATTATATATATTATTATATATTTATATATATATATTATATATATATATATATTTATATATATATATATATATATATATATATATATATATATATATATATATATATATATTATTACGATCTCGCTTTTCGAGATCGACAGGTTCTTTAAAATAAACAAGCAATGGGGCTGTAATGACTGACGAGAGGTGACAAACAAAGGAGGGAGGAGCTGAACAAAACCAAAAAGTTACCTTAAAATTAATTTATTTACAATATTTTCAGTGAGTCAGGTCCAGTTTAATTTAAAATAAACAATGAACATTACTACAAATGAATAAAATTCTTAGCAGCAGCAATAATAAAAATAAAAAAGTCAAAAAAAGGCAGTGAACATATAAAAAATGACAATCATAAGGATGAGCAGCTGAAATATAAACGGACAAGCAGACAGAATTAGTAAAATATGTTTTAACAAGCATCATTAGAGCAAAATAATAAACAACTCAAAAGTTTTATAATAAAATATCTTTGTCAGTAAATTACTTCAAAACAGAGCATAAATAACAGCAACACAAACATCTAGTTAAACACCCATTACTCCCTCATAACACGTACTGAAATACTCAACATTAAACACACAAAAATTAGCTCTTTTACTCAATAAACATGTTACCTCCAATGAAAAATAAATACGATAACACGGTACTCAAAATCATTACAAGATACACTATGATAAAGTTACAAAACAGCCCGAGTTACATAAATCCACAGACGAACTCAATAGAGCCGTCGAAACAGCCCTAGGCTGCTTGTCAGGAACACTGCAGGACAACCCCGACAGAGTCGAAACGACAACCATCTCGTCCTCAAGCACAGTGCTGACGTCCTCCTCCAGTACCGACGACCAAGACAGAGCCCACGGCAACCATCTCGTCCTCAAGAAAACGTACTGACGTCCTCCTTCAATTACGACCAAGACAGAGCCGACACGGCAACCATCTCGTCCTCAAGAAACTCTCTGCTGCTCTGCTCTGCTGCCAGGACCTGACTCGCAGGTACGGATACCTGCTGCTGCCCTGGACCATCGGTCGTTCTGCCCTCCAGAACCTGGCTCGTTGCTGCTACGAACCTGACTTGTTGCTGTTATTTAACCTGACTGACGAAGTCTGGACGCCATCCAACAGACGTCAGCTCGCCAGAAAGAAAAACAAACAAAAACAAAGGAGGCAACAACTAAAGGGAACAATCGAAACGATTGTTCCTAAATATATATATATATAATCATGAAGCTACAAATGTCGTTTAATATCAAATTCACGCTACCTCAGAGTATCTCCGATGGAGAATTATCGAGGGGAATTTATATAAGTGATAAATGAACAGGTACCACTGGGACGCAACCCATGACATGGACCCATTCAACGACTCCAGTGGACGCTACCACCGCGCCATCAAGAGAGGTATAAATCATTACCGAGTCTGCTGTACTGTTTTTCCGTGCGTGAGCGGGGAAATTGTACTTTAGCCTCGGCAATGACCCACCTCCGCCATGATAGTTCGTTGGTACGTTTGGAACACGCAGCTCTTATTATGAAATTTTTTATCACACCGTGATTATATACAATCATGAAGCTACAAATGTCGTTTAATATCAAATTCACGCTACCTCGAGTATCTCCGATGGAGAATTATCACCGAAGGGGAATTTATATAAGTGATAAATGAACAGGTACCACTGGGACGCGAACCCTTGACATGGACCCATTCAACGACTCCAGTGGATGCTACCACCGGCGCCATCAAGAGAGGTATAAATCATTACCGAGTCTGCTGTACTGTGTTTTCCGTCGTGAGCGGGAAATTGTACTTAGCCTCGGCAATGACCCACCTCCGCCATGATAGTTCGTTGGTACGTTTGGAACACGCAGCTCTTATTATGAAATTTTTATCACACCGCGATTTATATACAATCATGAAGCTACAAATGTCGTTTAATATCAACCAACGCTACCTCGAGTATCTCCGATGGAGAATTATCACCGAAGGAATTTATATAAGTGATAAATGAACAGGTACCACTGGGACGCAACCATGACATGGACCCATTCAACGACTCCAGTGGACGCTACCACCGCGCCATCAAGAGGTATAAATCATTACCGAGTCTGCTGTATGTTTTTTTCCGTCGTGAGCGGGAAATTGCCTCGGCAATGACCCACCTCCGTGATAGTTCGTTGGCGTTTGGAACACGAGCTCTTATTATGAAATTTTTATCACACCGTGATTTATATACAATCATAGCTACAAATGTCGTTTAATATCAAATTCACGCTACCTCGAGTATCTCCGATGGAGAATTATCACCGAAGGGGAATTTATATAAGTGATAAATGAACAGGTACCACTGGGACGCGAACCCTTGACATGGACCCATTCAAAAGTGGACGCCACACCGCGCCATCAAGAGAGGTATAAATCATTACCGAGTCTGCTGTACTGTTTTTTCCCGTCGTGAGCGGGAAATTGTTTTTACTTGATGATGGCGGGTGGAAAAATCCACTGAGTCGTTGAATGGGTCCATGTCCAAGCATCCCAGTGGTACCTGTTCATTTATCACTTATATAAATTCCCTTCGTGATAATTCCATCGGAGATACCGAGGTAGCGAATTTGATATTAAACGACATTTGGATTGTATATAATCACGGTGTGATAAAAAATTTCAAATAAGAGCTGCGTGTTCCAAACGTACCAACGAACTATCATGGCGGTTCACCGAGGCTGGCGCGACGGGAAAAACAGTACATCGGTAATGAGAGTTTTGATGGCGTGGTAGCTCGCCACTGGAGTCGATGAATGGGTCCATGTCAAGGTGTACCTGTTCATTTATCACTTATATAAATTCCTTCGGTGATAATTCTCCATCGGGATACCGAGGTAGCGAATTTGATATTAAACGACATTTGTACATGATTGTATATAAATCACTTGTGATAAAAAATTTCAAATAAGAGCTACGTTCAAAACGTAAACGAACTATCATGGCGGAGGTGGGTCCTAGCATTGCTCTACGGGAAAAACAGTACAGCAGACTCGTAATGATTTATACCTCTCTGATGGCGGTGGTAGCGCCCACTGAGCGTTGAATGGGTCCATGTCAAGGGTTCGCGTCCTTATGGTACCTGTTCATTTATCACTTATATAAAATTCCCCGGTGATAATTCTCCATCGGAGATACTGCAAGCGTTTTGATATTAAACGACATTTGTAGCTTCATGATTGTATATAAATCACGGTGTGATAAAATGGCATCTATATATATATATATATAGATAATAATACCTAATTAGTACAATTAAAATTAAGTCTATAAATATTAAAATACACAATATAAGTTACATTAAAACAAAAACAATTAAAAATCTGAGATATATAGGACCAACCAACAGTGTGTCAGGCAGAAAGGATATTTATTCAATTGAAAAAACAAACACATTTTCAAGACAGATAAGTACAATAAAATTAACATGGCAAATGGGTGAATATAAATTACATTAAAACAAGCGAAGTTAAAAATATGGGACCAGTTTTTTATGGAGAGAGGAAGGACTGACCAAAAACGTAAAAGCAATAAAGCTGTAATGGCATGGTTCACCAGTTTTTAAATTAAAAGCTTATGATTGGAGGCTCTGCCCAAAACCCCAAGTCTTTGTACTGAATAGAATATTTGCATTTATCAGCATGATCCCTTATGTTGGAAAATTCGGAATTTGAAAGTTTGGTACCAGTTCTATAGCTGACAGCTCTGTGGCTGTCGATTCGGACTTTAAATAACCTATCTGTCGATCCAATATAGGTTCCTTGATTGCATGGAGGACAAGTAAACTGATAAATAACACAAGAGGTCATCAAAGGATCCAAACGGTCTTTGAAGCTGAAAAGGATACCGATATTCAGTGGGTTTGTGGGTATAATTTTGATTTTCACGGCAGAGAGATGACGGGATATTAGAGATCGAAGTTATTTATAAAAGATTGTGTCGTGAATAAAAGGAAGACTGGAATAGAAAGGTAGTTTAGGAACGTGAGGAGTAGGATGACGTGGAACAAAAATATTATTTAAAAATTTGGAGACATGTTTAAAGAATAACAAGTGGGTGGAAAGCAGTTGTTGTTAAAGTATTTTTGCAGAACGTGATTTTATTGTGAAAGCTTGCCAACTAGAAGATAATGCAAAGGCTCGGTGAAGCATGGTTAATACTGAATTAATCTTAAAATCAAAAGAACAAAAACTATAAAAATTTGTACCTAGACCAGTAAATGTTTTTTTTTCTAAAAACAGAAGTAGAGAAGCCTTGATAGGATCGTATAATTAAAATATCTTAAAAATGCAACTGGTTGTTAGTCTCGTGTTCGATCGTAAATTTAATATTAGGATGAAATTAATAAATGAAAGCTAAAAACCTCTCTGCGTCAAACTGACTTCTATAAGCGATATGTGGAAGACACATTTGCACTATTTTAGAAGATCAGTAACGTAGGTTTTTTAGCTTTCATTAATATTAAATTTACGATCGAACACGAGACTAACAACCAGTTGCATTTTTTAGATATTTTAATAATACGATCCTATCAAGGCTTTCTACTGTTTTTAGAAAAAGACATTTACTGGTCTTGGTACAAATTTTTATAATTTTTTGTTCTTTTGATTTTAAGATCAATTTAACCATGCTTCACCAAGCCTTTGCATTATCCTCTAATTGGCAAGCTTTCCACAATGGAATCACGTTCCTGCAAAAATACTTTAATAACAACTGCTTTCCCACCCACTTGTTTTAAACATGTCTCCAAATTTTTAAACAACATTTTTGTTCCACGTCATCCTACAAGATCACGTTCCTAAACTACGTTTCTATTCCAGTCTTCCCTTTATTCACAACACAATCTTTTATAAAGAACTAATCCCGTCATCTCCCCTGCCGTGAAAATCAAAATTATACCCACAAACCCACTGAATATCGGTAGCCTCTTCAGCTTCAAAGACCGTTTGGATCCCATTGAAACCTCTTGCGTTATTTATTTTACTTGTCCGATGTAATCGAGGAACCTATATTGATCGACACAGGTTACTGTCCGGGACAGCCATAGAGCTGTTCTCATGAGAACTGGCACCAAACTTTCAAATCCCGAATTTTCCAACATATGGGATCATGACGATAAATGCAAACATTCTATTCAGTACAAAGACATTAAGGTTTTGGGCAGGGCTTAATCACAAACTTTTAGCAATTAATGAATCATTGTTTATTAAAAAACTGGTCCCCAGACTGAACACCCATGCCACGTGTACACCTTTTTATCTCTCGTGAACTGTTTACGTTTCTTGGTCAGTCCTGCCTTACACAACGGTTGGTCCTTATTCATATTTTTAATTTCGCTTGTTTTAATGTAATTTATGTTGTGTATTTTAATATTTGTCACTTAATTTAATAAATATGACTTTCTTGACCTGTTGGTGTGCTTCCCCTGCCTTCATTATATTACTGGGTTTTGAGAAACCTCCGCCTGTTGAATATTAATTGGGATTTACTCCGATTCGCCCTGACTCCACTTCGTTGAAGGATGCCACCTCTACGTTTTCTGTTCGCCATTCTTTTTATCATACGACTGAAACTTAGCCGATGTTAGAACTTTCATACTTACATCGTTCACAAATATGGACCATCACTCAATACAACACTCAGAACCTTGGAACGCAATACCAAAAAACTTTGGAAGGCAGAATGTGACCTGGAATTTTTACAATTTTGTGTCCTTAAACCAAATTTTGTTAAATTTAAATTATATAAGAAATCCTAGTATAACACTCAATTCTATGCCGATTCCATTGTTACTCTTCTGAATATGGAGATTTCTTGTAAACAAAATATTATTGATAAGTTTTCCGCCACTAACCATACTCTCTTTCAAAGTGTTATTAACAAATTGTCTAACCTTGACCGTTACATCTTCACTTATCTCTTTAATAAATGTATCAATTCCTTTGTTTTCCATGTCCAAGAGGTTCACGAGAGAAAACTACACAAAATAGGTGTTTCTGTTCCAAAATTTATCGTGACAATAAAACAGTGTTAAATTTTTCCAATTACTCCCTCTCGAAACGAGAGGAATTCCTGCTCTCTCTTGGTTTGGATTTTGCTTTGTTACAGACCCTCATTTGTGCAGTCCTTTGGCGGTCCTGAGTTCCTATTTTCTAGATTGATCAACCTTGACCTCAACCTTGATGTTCCTAACTTTCGATCCAAACTTCAAGGCCTAGCACATAAAACTTATTCTAAATTGCATACGCACTGGGCTCCATTTTTTAAAATGGATGATATGAATATTCTCAAATCTCTTGCAAAAAACAAGGACATTATTATTACCCGTCCAGATAAAGGTAAAGGAGTTGTTATTCTAAATAAGGATGATTATATTACTAAAGTGGAAACAGTTTTAAAAGATAATACAAAGTTCCAGAAGTTGGGAACTCCTGAATTTTCAACATTATTTAAAATAGAAGACCGTATTAATCGATTTCTGAAAAGCCTAAAAGACCGTGGCATTATCACTGAGAACACTTATCAGTCCCTATACAGCTCAGGGTCATCCTATGGTTCTATGTACGTCCTACCAAAGGCCCACAAAGATAATGTTCCTATCCGCCCTATCTTAGAGTCTTATAATAACGCTAATTACAAACTAGCAAAATATCTAGTTCCCATGCTTGCCCCCTTGGCCGAAAATTCTTACAGCCTTAAGAATTCATATGAGTTCAAAAATGCTATTCTTGCTCAGGACTCGGATCTTGTTATGGTGAGCTTCGATGTCGAGTCTTTATTTACGAATGTACCTGTACAACAGACCATTGATATTATTTTACATAAGCTTTTTCCTATGGATGAGTGTCGTTTTAAGGGGTTCTGCAAGAACGATTTCAAGAAACTTTTACATCTAGCGGTGCGGGACACCGTTTTTGTTTTTAATGGTTGTTCTTACTCGCAAATTGAGGGTATGGCTATGGGCTCTCCACTTGCACCCATCTTCGCCGGTATCTTGATGTGCTCGCTGGAAGAGCACATGCTTGATACTTGTCCCCTTAGTTACCATCCACTATTTTATAAGCGGTATGTGGACGACACATTTGCACTTTTTAGAAGTCAGTTTGACGCCGAGAGGTTTTTAGCTTTCATTAAATTCATTTCATCCTAATATTAAATTTACGATCGAACACGAGAGTAACAACCAGTTGCATTTTTTTAGATATTTTAATTATACGATCCTATCAAGGCTTCTCTACTTCTGTTTTCAAAAGACATTTACTGGTCTTGGTACAAATTTTTATAGTTTTGTTCTTTTGATTTTAAGATTAATCTAGTATTAACCATGCTTCACCAAGCCTTTGCATTATCCTCTAGTTGGCAAGCTTTCCACAATGAAATCACGTTCCTGCAAAAATACTTTAACAACAACTGCTTTCCCCACCCACTTGTTCTTTAAAACATGTCTCCAAATTTTTAAATAATATTTTTGTTCCATGTCATCCTACACCTCACGTTCCTAAACTACCTTTCTATTCCAGTCTTCCTTTTATTCACGACACAGTCTTTTATAAAGAACTCCGATCTCTAATATCTCGTCATCTCCCTGCCGTGAAAATAAAAAATTATACCCACAAACCCAATGAATATCGGTAGCCTTTTCAGCTTCAAAGACCGTTTGGATCCTTTGATGACCTCTTGTGTTATTTATAAGTTTACTTGTCCTGGATGTAATCGAGGAACCTATATTGGATCGACACATAGGCTACTTTAAGTCCGAATCCACAATCATAGAGCTGTCAGCTATAGAACTGGCACCAAACTTTAAAATTCCGAATTTTCCAACATAAGGGATCATGCCGATAAATGCACTCATTCTATTCAGTACAAAGACTTTAAGGTTTTAAAGAGCTCTAATCAAAACTTTTAGCAATTAATGAATCATTGTTTATTTAAAAAACTGGTCCCCACACTGAACAACTATGCCACGTCTACAGCCTTTTATCTCTCGTGAACTGTTTACGTTTTTGGTCAGTCCTTTCTCTGCCTCCATACTCAACGGTTGGTCCTTATTCATATTTTTAACTTCTGCTTGTTTTAAATGTAATTTATATTGTGTATTTTAATATTTGTCACTTAATTTTATTGTAATTAATAGGTATTATTACTTGTAGCTTGAAAATGATGCCTGCTGGTTGGCCTCGAAACGTTGCAATTGAATAAATATGACTCTTTGACCTGTTGGTGTGTGCTTCACCTGCCTTCATTATATATATATTATATATATATATATATATATATATATATATATATATACATATATATATTATTGTGACGAAGTGTCCAGTGTCTGTTCTTCAAATCAAACCTGATATCCTTTTTATTATACGACTGAAACTTAGCCGATGTCAGAACTTTCATACTTACATCGTTCACAAATATGGACCATCACTCAAGACAACACTCAGAACCTTGGAACGCAATACCAAAAAACTTCGGAAGGCAGAATGTGACCTGGAATTTTTACAATTTGTAGATATACACAATTTATACTCTGTATATATACTTATATATACTTATTTATGTATATATACATATGTATATATATATATATGTATATATATATATATATATATATATATGTGTGTATATATATATATATATATATATATATATATATATATATATATATATATATATATATATATATATACACACACATACATACATATATATATTTTCAGTATGTGTTAAATTTAATGTAAATTAATTTGTTTTGAATAAGTCACTTTGGAAGTAATTATTCTTTTGGAACGTAATGACCCTGTTTCCTCCTCCCCGACATTTCTGACTTGTTGTATAGTTTTAATTACAAAGAGCTTGTTTTATTTTCACGTGTGGTGTTGGCTTCTCACCCGGAGCTGTATTCGGCGCTGTCTCTCCAGGTTTGAGTCAGTCGTTTCTGGACCATTAACATTGTGAGGGCTTGACTTATTTTGGGATCATGAGACCTGCCTTTCTCCAGGTAGAAGTATTAAATTTGCCTTAGTTTAGCTAAAGCTGCCATAGTCGGCTGGGTAGTTGGCTGAGATCATAATGGAATCGAGTTTATAATTGCATAAATTAAATATCTTAACAACCGCACGAAGGCATACAGAAAATCACCGATAAAGACAGAGAGCAAAACAGAAAGGGGCGATAATGAATTAAGCGATCCCAGATGCCAAGTGTGACCCATCGTCGCCCATATGAATTAAAGTGTCTCTCTCATACAGCACTGGGCAAATGAACTAATTGAGATCTTGACCTCACCCGGTGACCTCTTGCGCACCATAACATTAACTCTATAACAACCGTTGAACGAAATGTATAGATGAGTAAACGTGAAACATTAATAGAAAAGGAAGCCCGTATGGAGGAAACTCAGGAAAATTATACCAGATTTGGGCCTCGAATGAATACCCATATAGACGAAGACCGGGAGCAGGGTCAGTTGGAAAAAGACGTAGGGGCAGGGAGTGTGTGAGATGTGTGGAGAGGTGACAGTGAAAGCTCAAAGTGACTTGTGAGCTTATATTAAATTTCTGAATGCCCATAGACTCAGTAAAATTCTAAATCCAAGAATTTTATAATGTGCCTTTTAAGATAAAGGCTCGGACACTACTACCCATTGAAAAGGTGGAAAGTTATATAGTTTGAAAAATAAAATATATGTTTTTAAGGGGAAACATAATTTTCACGTAAACCAAGAATTTAAAAGGAAACACCTGTGAAAATATAAAAGATAGTCGACGTCTGAGCGCGGTAAGTTTAAGCTCCAACATAGTTAAATATCGAGCAAGTTGTTCCTATGGAAGTGAAAGCAGGCAATACAACAGACAGCTTTCAAAAAGTGAATACCTCCTCACTACATAATTATATGGTTCTTGAAATAAACGTTATCATTTCATTATTCATCGTTCTTCTTTTATATACTCACCACTTTGTAACACAACTAGTAGTAATTCATTGGTCTCTTTATTTCCCTTTCTTTATAAATCTAGAGATCCTTTTCTGCTTTAATATGACACGAAATGTTTACACGTTATTTAGGGATCATAGTAACTATTTCATCACGAATATAGCTGTTTGCTATTACTATATTTCTTTATATCCTTTCTTTTTAGATGTGGGAATTGTTATCACGGGTAATGTTGACCCCTAAACCATGTTATTCACTAAAAATATTAAATAAATAAACCAATGTTTTCGGATCACGTGTGGCAAAATCTTCCACCAGATACACCAACGAAATGGATTAGCACAAATCACATGTTAGGACCTGCGACGTTATGCTGTACAGTCGATAACAAAATATTCCAACGGTTTGCTAAGGGCCCTAAAATTACTACCAGAAAGTTGACTAAAAAATGAACCTTCACTAACAGCTTCGTACTGTTTGTGTCGTTCTCTATTTCAAACTCACTTTAGTTATCAAAGTATAGAATTACCTCACTCTTTGATATCCGTTTTATTGAGGAGAGAAAAACTCTAATATATATAATTCGTGATTATCCATGCATTTTTATTTGCATCGTCAATTGTAAACCAGTAAAAGATTTCCAGTCTGTTACTCATTTTTCAGATATTTAATTCGCCGTTAAAGAATGAGCTGGCATGGGCGTTTTCTGCCGTCGTGATTTTAGTGAATATCGGTTGGGAAAGGAAAATAAATGTTGCTCTAGAAGAACATACACCAAACCATTCAGCGTCGGCGATCTGAATATGAGGGCACCTGTTCGTTTGAATAAAGGAGTGCGTACTAGCTGCTTCAAGTTATTTTTTATACCGGAACTGCACACAGTAAGACTAAAAACTATATAAGTGAACTACTGACATCGCTATCAGTACACACACACACACATACATATGTATATAATCAGAAAGCTACAAACGTCCTTTAATATCAATTCACTCTACACTCGAGAAATAATATATTTTCATATATGTTACCGAAGGGAATTTTTTAGTTGATAATAAGTCCACCGTCCCGTGGGGTCGAACCAGCGACGGACGACTGCGTTATTATCAATTCCTCGTCCGTCGCTGGTTCGACCACACGGGACGGTGGACTTATATCAACTAAAAAATATAATATATATTTCCGAGGTAAGTGAATTGAATATTAAAGGACGTTTGTAGCTTTCTGATTGTATATGAATCACGCAGTGATGTGATAAATAGTCATATATGTATATGTATATATATATATATATATATATATATATATATATATATATATATATATATATATATATATATATATATATATATATAATGAAGGCAGGGGAACCACACCAACAGGTCAAGAGAGTCATATTTATTCAATTGCAACGTTTCAGAGGCCAACCAGCAGGCATCATTTTAAAGCTACAAGTGATAATACCTAATTAGTACAATAAAATTAAGTGATAAATATTAAAATACAATATAAATTACATTAAAACAAGCGAAGTTAAAAATATGAATAAGGACCAACCGTTGAGTATGGAGGCAGAGGAAGAACTGACCAAAAACGTAAACAGTTCACGAGAGATAAAGAGGTGTAGACGTGGCATGGGTGTTCAGTGTGGGGACCTGTTTTTTTTAATAAACAATGATTCATTAATTGCTAAAAGTTTGTGATTAGATGCTCTGCCCAAAACCTTAAAGTCTTTGTACTGAATGGAATGTTTGCATTTATCGACATGATCCCTTATGTTGGAAAATTTGGGATTTGAAAGTTTAGTGCCAGTTCTATAGCTGACAGCTCTATGACTGTCGATTCAGACTTTAAGTAACCTATGTGTCGATCCAATATAGGTTCCTCGATTACATCGAGGACAAGTAAACTTATAAATAACACAAGAGGTCATTAAAGGATCCAAACGGTCGTTGAAGCTGAAAAGGCTACCGATATTATTACCCATCCAGATAAAGGTAAAGGAGTTGTTATTCTAAATAAGGATGATTATATTACTAAAGTGGAAACAGTTTTAAATGATAACACAAAGTTCCAGAAGTTGGGAACTCCTGAATTTTCAACATTGTTTAAAATAGAAGACCATATTAATCGATTTCTGAAAAGCCCTAAAAGACCGTTATTATCACTGAGAACACTTATCAGTCCCTATACAGCTCAGGATCATCCTATGGTTCTATGGACGGCCTACCAAAGGCCCACAAAGATAATGTTCCTATCCGCCCTATCCTAGCGTCTTATAATAACGCTAATTACAAACTAGCAAAATATCTAGTTCCCATGCTTGCCCCCTTGGCCGAAAATTCTTACAGCCTTAAGAATTCATATGAGTTCAAAAATACGAGTACTATTCTTGCTCAGGACCCGGATCTTGTTATGGTAAGCTTCGATGTCGAGTCTTTATTTACGAATGTACCTGTACAACAGACCAGTGATATTATTTTACATAAGCTTTTTCCTATGGATGAGTTTCGTTTTCATGGGTTCTACAAGAACGATTTCCAGAAACTTTTAGATCTAGCGGTGCGGGACACCGTTTTTGTTTTTAATGGTTGTTCTTACTCGCAAATTGAGGGTATGGCTATGGGCTCTCACTTGGACCCATCTTCGCCGGTATCTTGATGTGCTCGCTGGAAGAGCATGCTTGATACTTGTCCCCTAGTTACCATCCACTATTTTATAAGCGGTATGTGGACGACACATTTGCACTTTTTAGAAGTCAGTTTGACGCCGAGAGGTTTTTAGCTTTCATTAATTCATTTCATCCTAATATTAAATTTATGATTGAACACGAGACTAACAACCAGTTGCATTTTTTAGATATTTTAATAATACGATCCTATCAAGGCTTCTCTACTTCTGTTTTTAGAAAAAAGACATTTACTGGTCTTGGTACAAATTTTTATAGTTTTTGTTCTTTTGATTTTAAGATTAATTCAGTATTAACCATGCTTCACCAAGCCTTTGCATTATCCTCTAGTTGACAAGCTTTCCACAATGAAATCACGTTCCTGCAAAAATACTTTAACAACAACTGCTTTCCCACCCACTTGTTCTTTAACATGTCTCCAGATTTTTAAATAATATTTATGTTCCACGTCATCCTACTCCTCACGTTCCTAAACTACCTTTTTATTCCAATCCTCCTTTTATTCACGACACAGTCTTTTATAAAGAACTCCGATCTCTAATATCCCGTCATCTCCCTGCCGTGAAAATCAAAATTATACCCATAAACCCACTGAATATCGGTAGCCTTTTCAGCTTCAAAGACCGTTTGGATCCTTTAATGACCTCTTGTGTTATTTATAAGTTTACTTGTCCTCGATGTAATCGAGGAACCTATATTGGATCGACACATAGGTTACTTAAAGTCCGAATCGACAGTCAAAGAGCTGTCAGCTATAGAACTGGCACTAAACTTTCAAATCCCGAATTTTCCAACATAAGGGATCATGCCGATAAAAGCAAACATTCCATTCAGTACAAAGACTTTAAGGTTTTGGGCAGAGCCTCTAATCACAAACTTTTAGCAATTTAGTCAAGTAGCCAAAAATTTGACCCAGAAATGGTAATTACTGTAAAGATTTTTACAGAAATATGTTCTTTTGGGTTAAAAGAGTAAAATTAGCTTGGTTGCAAAGCGAGCAACCTTGAGCATTTTTTAGAATTCAAGATGGCTGCTGCGGCCATATTGGATTTTCACAATTATTATATATTTGACCTTGACAGTGCACAGACTCATGTAATATCTCATTTTAAAGGTTTTGGAGTTTGGAGAAAAATATTTAGTTATTATTTGTGAGCTTTGATGATAAAATAATGAAAAAAGTCAAAATATCAAATAAAAATTTTAATTGTAACAAAATCAGATCTTCCAATAAAGTGAAGTTTACCCTGTCTGAGTTTTTTCATGCATAAAGTGTACACTAAACAAACCTCTTAATAAAATAACACATCTAATCAGATGATGAAATGTTTAAGCAAACATTTGATCATCAAGTTGATACCAAAAAGTGCTATTGTGCACTTTCAGTAACACCAGGCAAGGTACGACAGCATCAACTGACCACCAGTTGCCTTCAATAAGTTGAGTGTTTACTATGGCATCGTGAACACATATAGTTTAGCAAATAAATTCTAACATGTGGTGAATAATGAACATGTGATAACATGCATGACTACAACACATCAACATCAAGTTCCTAATGACGATCATCTTCAAAGTTTCCTTCGTCATCTTGTCCATTTCCTTGCTTGCTGGTGAAATGACTATGACATGCATCTCCTCCCTCACACTTACAATAGTTTGTGCAGGAAAGACCTGCACTGTGGCAGTTGTATCGTGTACTACTGCATGCCTTGCCCTGTGCTACACAACTACAACTCACTTATGTCCAAAAGGCCTTGAGGAGCAACAGGTGCAGTTGAGACTGCTGGTGTGACTGTGGAACCTTCAATGTTCTAGCCAAACTTCACAATAGTTTGAGTTTCTTGTGGTGGATCACGTTGGTCTGCTGCCTTCCACAAAAGCATCTGGTGATGGGCTCAAAGGACATGCACCATCAGGTTTGCATCAGTTGGTGGCAGTTTCTTTAGTGCTGGAGGCATCTTTTGCCTTGTAAACAAGAGTACACGTGCTTCATTCATTGTTGAGCATCTTGTCTGTCCATACAGTGCCAAGAAGAAACTGTTTCCTGTTGCTTTGAGCTCAGCACTGGTTGCACCAGGTTGTCCCAGTACACCATCAAGACCAGGTAAATCAAGTTCCAGGAGCTTAAATGCTGAGATTTTACCTTTCCCGAAGGGGTAGGGCGCTGTGTCGCAGCCCGACATGGCATGTACTCCAAGAAGCTGGCTGCACTTTCTGGGTCCTAACTTCTGAACAGTTTCATTGATATCCAAAACATCCCAATTCCATCTTTCCATTTGAATCTTGGCAGTGATCTGTTTTTTTTTTTTTGATGTCTAGTACACCAGCAGAATGAAGACATACGTGTCATCACTGAGGATTCAGATGGTCTGTGCATCATCTGCCTCAGCCTTAAGCATGTAGCTGCAGAGAGTAACATCTGCCTCAGCATGAGTGACAATACAGTCCGTCTTGTTGACAAACTGGATGTTGTTTGGAAGGGAGTAACCACACAGGATGTTGTTGAGCATACTTTTGTTATGAGCATTGTGAAGAATTGCTTCTCCATATGGAAGTGGAGTGTTGGGAGTCAGCCTGATTTCTTTGGACCTTCCCTTCTTGCATGTTCATGGTCTTTAGAACATGGAACTCCTTGATCATACTGGTCAAACACAACCATTTTCTTGGATTCAGGAGGGTACTGAGCAAGGCAAGCACCAAAGCTTTCAGCCAGGTCATGAGCAGTTCCAGCGACGGGCCAGACTACATGGAACAAAAGCTGACCTGCATCCAATAGAACCACATCTGGTGCAGAGAGAGTTGTGGCAAAGACTCCTAAATATTTTACAAGTACAGCCTTGTTTCCTTTTCTAAGGCAGCCATACTCATCAACTAAGGCTGGAGGAACTGGAATAAGCTCAAACTGTAAGATGTCCGCAACCTCAATGTTACGTTGATGTCCCACAACCAACAGACGGCTGAACAGTGTTTCCAGATCGTATATGGTCTTTTATTTAACAGGGACTAATTTCTTCAGTACCCCCATTGTTTTAACCCTCTTCTTTATGAGCTTGTGAAAGTCACTGCTTAGTGAAGCAGAGAGCTGTTCACTCTGTTCCCTCCCAATGGCAAGGGCATCTTGCACATTCACTGTGTCAGGAGCCACTAGTCCATTGCAGATGTTGTAAACTCCAGTATGATGCTCAGTGAAGGGATGGGTGCATTTATCCAGTGCAGCAGAGATTTTTCCTCTGTCATCTTCATCCAGTTTTCTTCTTACCTCACTTTCCTCCTTGTGTTTCTTTGTCGATTCTCTGTCCTTTTCACCATGTGGGTTTTCCTTATCACCAGTCTCACTATATATATCTTCCATAGCAATGTCGAGATGGGCACACATGCTGAAACTGTTAATCCACACAGTCACTTGCTCAGGGCTTGTAGTTATGCCCTTCATGCCTCCTCCACCCTTCCCTCTCTTGATGTATGTCTGCTCGCCAAATTGATCTGCTGGTACAGCTCTTCCACCATCTATGTCTCGACACACATGTGCTCCTGCCATTAAGTCTGCTTTGGCATCTTTGCTAAGGTTCTCCACCTGTCGTGTATACCAACTGAGGTAGCAGAAATAGTTGTAGTGACTGGCTGCAGCAAAATATGGCAACATTTTCTTCAGGCAGTACTGCTGGAGGAGGAGGAGGTCACCATTTTGCTCTGCATGAAGGAACATCAGTGCCAGGAGTGTAGGTTTAATGAGGCAGTCGACCCACAGCCTCTCAGATGGGTGTTCTCTAGCAGTTTCCAGGTAGTCAGACAGCTCCTGGTATGTCTTTGGAACATCCAAAAAGAAGCTTTTCAGCAGGACAGAAATGATGAGACGGTATGCTCGTAGTGCATTTGTCCATACCTTCCAACTGATGATACTGCTAATACTGCCAAATGCTGCACCGATGAGAACTTCCAGGCCAGATGCCTTCATTAGCATTCCGATACAACCAAAAAAACTCATGAGAGTGTGCATCATCCCTGGGTGAAGTATGAGATTACTCCACCACTCAGGATCACTCCACTGGATTAAACACACTAAGTGGTAGAGTTGCATGTCAACCGTCGCATGAATGTACTGCATGCCAAAAGTAGTGAGACACTTTTGCAGATGCACAAGTGTAGTTAGAACAGTGTCTGGATGAGCAGGCGGCGAGTCAATCAATGGACCAAATACAACCAGTGTCTTTGTCTTTTGGACAGAGCTCCCTTCAAGTCGATCTTGTTGAGCATCAAATCCTGCCCACTCGATTGGCTTATCACCACAATGAATTTGTGAAAGCCATGCTGCATCTCGTTCTTGACTGAATATAACTGCTGCTGACTGAAGCTGTAACTCATCTGCAGGCAGATTCTTTGATAGAAGGTGAGGTGGATTCACCTTGGAAGGACCGGTATAGTGTTCTATCTGTATAGCCTGGTCTGTTAGCTTGGAGGAAGATGCTTCATTCTTTCTGAGACGTGGGATTGTAGGTTGCATCACACCAATATTTTCAGTCTCAATGATGCCGGCAGGGTGTTGTGTGAACTTCATGTGTGGTCTTCATTCCATTTGCGCTTGCAATGTACAAGTCATAGTTGTCAGCCCAGCTGAAGATTGGACCAATCTCTGCACTTAGGCCAACTTTCTTGTGGTAATCTGCTTGGTTGTCTGATACAAACTTGGCCACTGACTTGCGGAAACACAGTACTTCATCATAGGTGCATGTAATCCCATGCTCATTAAGAGTCCTGATGAGCTCAGAACTTCCATGTTTGTGGTGTAGTTTCACAGCCAACCCGAATGGTCTGATTTCTGTTGGCACCACCAATGTGCTGCTGAATGCATTGGGCCAAAGTTAATGATTGCTTCGTTATGAAGCCATCTGAAACAAGCTGAAACTAGTTTAAGAAAGTTTCGCTGGTACTTTGAACTAATTTCTGATACACATAGTCACTGAGATTGTAATCACCAGGCCTTGGCATTGCCATGGCCTCGGACCTAATCTTCCTAACCAGTTTATCCACCTCATCATCATCTCCTTGGTTATGACATACCTTCACAATTTTGATTACCTTTCCGAGGCTGGCCTCAAATCCAAGTACACTGTCACAACCCTCAATGTCCAAAACAAGTAGTTCCCCGTCAAAATGTGCTTTGACATTGGACACAAATTGTTTTTTTGACATATTTCCTGAGGCAGCAGTGTACATTGAGTACAAATCTGATGTGGTCCATGTCTCTGTTACATTTTGAGCCATTTCGAGAGGACAGATTTCATTGCTTCTTCCATAGGCATTGTGGTAAAGGAGTTTTTAGGAACAGCACGGAAACGATCGTAGCAATGCATATGGTATTGTGCATCAGCAGCGTGTAGGTCAATAACCCCACTAATTCTAATTGCTACCTCCTGGGCCCACTGGTCCAGTCTCTCATCACAGATGTTTTCTATCTGCTGCTTAAAAGAAATACCACTACCTCTATCTACAGTTGTGCACTGTCTAACCGGCACCCATCTACCGGATTTTTTGGGTCCTTTGGCAAGCACTCTTTCCCGCAGAAGAGACAGCCTCACTTGAATTGAAAGTCACCACAATGTGACTTCAGCATCCGCTTGGAAGTACCGGTGTGAGGCAGTGCCCCTTTTCTTTTCTTCTGTTCAGCATTTCTGCTTTTGGAAGTGTAAGAACAGCAGCAAGATTTGTGAGCTAATATCTCACTTGATGAAAAAGATGTGAACAGTCCATCATGTTTTGTTTTGCTTGTGAAAATAATCTTCTGTACAGCCACTGATTTAAAGGTCTGTAATTTCCCTTTTCCACTGCAAGGACTAAAAAGTCACTTGTCATCTGCTGCTGCCATGGTAGTTCATAGTCTTGTCTGGAAGTTCTCTAGGTTTGTTTCCTGAATGCAGAGCTCTAAAACAAGAAAGCATAAATTAATATGCGGTCAGGGGGGGCACTAAAATATTTTTTATTTTTTTTTTATTTTTTACAAATCAAAGCTGGCATATGACCTACATTTTCAATGTTAATCCTCAAACTGATTGTAAAAATGGATTCCCCGCCCTCAAAAACTCCCAAAAAAATGGTATTACATGACAATGTAAGTAAAAAATAATGAAAATTGAAAAATACTGAAAATTCAAAATGGTGGCGACCGTCATCTTGAATTCTGAAAAATGCTCAATGTTGCACAAGTAGCAACCAAGCTCATTTTTCTTTGTGGGACTTGTAAAACATATTCCTGCAAAAAAAGTTTACAGTAATTACCATTACCGGGTCTTGTACAGGGCATATACGACTGGCTACTAGACTAATTAATGAATCATTGTTTATTAAAAAAAACTGGTCCCCATACTGAACACCCATGCCACGTCTACACCTCTTTATCTCTCGTGAACTGTTTACGTTTTTGGTCAGTCCTTCCTCTGCCTCCATACTCAACGGTTGGTCCTTATTCATATTTTTAACTTCGCTTGTTTTAATGTAATTTATATTGTGTATTTTAATATTTGTCACTTAATTTTATTGTACAATTAGGTATTATCACTTGTAGCTTTAAAATGATGCCTGCTGGTTGGCCTCGAAACGTTGCAATTGAATAAATATGACTCTCTTGACCTGTTGGTGTGCTTCCCCTTCCTTCATTATATTACTGGGTTTTGAGAAACCTCTGCCTGTTGAATATATACACACACATTGTACACACATATATATATATATATATATATATATATATATGTGTGTGTGTAATATATACTATATGTCATGTGTGTGTATATATATATATATATATATATATATATATATATATATATATATATATATATATATATATATATATATATATCTTTCTTTATATATAACATATATGTGATATTCAACAATATTTTAATATAATATATATGTATATATGGCACATATATATATATATATATATCCTATATATACTATATATATATATATATATATATATATATATATATATATATATATATATATATATATATATATATATATATATATGATTATTAGGAAAAAAATCCAAATTTATGAATTGATATGGTTTAGTTATAACAGTTTGTTTTCTTTTATGAACATGGTACGAATAGATGCTGCTTCAAAGAGAACCATTTTGCCCCGACAAGTGACTGACAAAACCTGCCCACAAGAAAAAAAAGTTACCGGCCATTTAAGTGACCACCACTGAAGTGCTCGGCACTGATAACGCTTGTGCGGTCGTAATTACAAACCAAGTTTATTCTGTTTTGCATATTTCGAAAGTGATTACTTAACTGTTATATTCATTTCTTTCTCCCCATAGGATATAGTGACAGACATATTGTTTACTCTGTTTTCTTCTAGAACGTCAACCGATTCCTGACATTTTCCATCGTGTGTTGAGATAAGTTTTCATACCCAGAAAGACATCTGTTGTCAATATCTCCTCTCATCTATGCCCGAGCCATATATATATATATATATATATATATATATATATATATATATATATATATATATATATTATATATATATATCTATATATATATAAGCCACTTTTCATTACTAGAGAGATTTTTTATCCCTTGTTTTATTATTGCATCAACGCTTGGTGTTCAGCGTCAGACTTCCAGTCATTTGATGACTTTAACAAGATTTGAAGCACGAGAAATGGTGGGTAATAATGATATTCTACAAGAACAGTAAATGACTTCGTTTGTTTCCATAATAGAGGATTCTCCATAGTTTATGACACGCTTTCATAAGGCGATTCCTGTTTCCAATATATTTCTTTAACGGCAACTGAAAAACAGCGACATTCTCACAAAAACTTTTAACACAAAAGTTAATTCTGTTCTTTAACGAACTTTCTACTATATATATACATATATATATATATATATATATATATATATATATATATATATATATATATATATATATATATATATATGTGTGTGTGTGATATGTGTGTGTGTGTGTGTGTGTGTAAATATATATATATATATATATATATATATATATATATATATATATATATATATATAATATATATATATATATATATATATATATATATATATAGACAGAGATATATATATGTATGTTAGTATGTATATATATATATATATATATATATATATATATATATATATATATATATATATATATATATATATATATATATATATATATATATATATATATATATATATATATATATATATATATATATATATATATATATATATATATATATATATATATAAATATATATATATATATATATATATATATATATATATATATATATATATATATATATATATTTATATATATATATATATATATATATATATATATATATATATATATTATATATATATATATATATATATATATATATATATATATATATATATATATTACTTTTCAGAACAGTGGTAGAAAAACACTTTATAAACACAGGATGAAGGAAAATTTTTTAATGAACTCAGGTTTTAAAAACTTGCCCTATGGTTGAAGAGATTTGCAGCTGTACTGCATGTGATTTATAATCAATCGAAATAGTCTGCAAGTCCAGTGAAAGGTTTCACGGACAGAGCATCTGCATTATATTGAGTGAATGAAGCTGCTTATTCGCTTTATTATCATTATTATTAGCAAAAGTTGCTATGATATTGGAAATCTTTATTATTACACAAGGTAAAGATACTGCATAGATAAAAAAAAAAAAAGAGGGAAGGACAAATATTGCTGCAAAAATATAGTCTTTAAAATCAACATGCATGAGACGATATGAAGGAATAACAAGAAAAAAATGAGTGACATTAAAGTTCCATGGAGAATATTGTTCCATTAAAAAATTAGAAAAAGAAACCGTACTTGAAATTAAAGGATGTAGAGGATGCTTTGCCCGCGTTGGTGCTTTATTTCTTAGATCAAAGATGTGAGGTAATTTTTACACCCCTCTCGTGATGCCGATATTTACGTAAAAATATAAAAAAAAAGAAGATAAAAAAATAATAGAGATGATAGCACCGTTGGAGCTCACCACTGAGACTGTATGGTTATCTGAACGGAAGGTCGTAGAGGTAGTTATCAGGACAAATATATAGACTTTTTCATGAAGAAGGGAGAACAAAAATAACACTAAATTTAGCATCTGTACGTCATCGATTTATAATAGTATATAATTAACGAGTATGGAAAGCCGCCCTTTGCCCGTTGGCATGGATTAATGAATAACTCAGGTTATACCTGTTTTAATATTCAGTACTAACAAATACATAAAATGCATCAAATAGTATGAAACATGTTTATGCATGGGGACACAACTAGAAATATTTAACGAAAAATATAATTTATGCACTGGAGTGCGAGAAATGCCGTTATTTTTTTGACATGACGAATGACTTATTTCACAGAACTCTCTCTCTCTCTCTCTCTCTCTCTCTCTCTCTCTCTCTCTCTCTCTCTCTCTCTCTCTTTGTCAGGTGAAATTTAAGAATCCTAATTTGACACGAAAATATCCTAAAAACGGAGATGAACTAAAGAGAAAAAGGTCAAAGTAAATATCAAAAGGCGAATCGAAGCAGTAAAACTGATACAAATTTTTCTGTCCATCTATCAATGTTCCTTAACGATTCACGGCACGCAAGAGCAGAGATCAAATGGCGACGGAGTTGTTTTGCTATTTTCTATTGCTCTAAACCGGATCTCTCTTTGTCCACTGTTAGTCAACTTTGTCTTTGGTCATTATTTCATATTTCTCTATCATGGAACTTCTCTTTGTGCTTTTCATTCCTTTGACTGAGTCCGCAACATCAAAGCAGTTTTCAATCTGTCCTTCAACTCTAACATCTGGTATTTAGCTTCAAAGAGACACTCCAGATAGGTCACTGTAATCACGAAATGCCTCTCCGTGTTATAGACCTTCACGGAACGCAAAAAGGTCTCAGGATTTACATAAAGTTTCACGTAACAGTTGACAATTATTTCCTCTCCATTGGACAATATTTTGAGCGTGGCTACAGAATAAAAAAAAAAATTGTAGTATGGAAAGGCCACTTGGTTTTTGTAAATTGGATGATTTGGAATAAAGAGTATTTGAAAATTACACTTGGGCAATTTCGTGGAATTCTTTTAGAGAGCTGATGGAAATAAGAATATTATTCTAGAGATGAAATTGATGTTATCGTTTAATGCCTATTTTTCTCATAACAAAATCATTTCTATAAAATTATATCGATGGAAGCGACAAAACCATAAAACCATTCAGTTACTATGCCGTATGTCATTGAAGTGCATGAGATTCTTCAAGAAAGGGCATCGTTAAGAGGTCGTCTGATGATGAACCACATTAAATATGTGATGGTGTATTTATGGAAGAAAAGGTTAATGAAGTTATTAAAAAATAGCTGTAAATGTCCGTCTCTTTCAGCTCCCGCATGTGGAAGGAAACCAAGATTTAAAAATTCTACTGAAGCTTGGTAATGGCATCTATACCTCATCAGTGAGATCTGTTAACTCTACACACTCACATACACACATATATGTGTGTGTCTCTGTGTGAATATGTAAATATATATGAAGTTTTTATTTTAACATTTGTACATGCTATAACAATAATAATGCTATCATTCGATTTATAACTGATTAATGGTACCCTATGTAACCAACTTTGGGCTGGTGTCTTGAGCTTTATGTGTAATAACGTAACTACTAATATGTATTTGAAATTATAATAATCATAATATCAATTATAACAATAGTAATGCTTATATAATATTGTTTAAATCATTTCAATGTTAACTAGCGATGGAGAGAATGACAGGAGCGAAGGATGTTTTTGAAAAATGTGCTGAGCTGATCACTTCTGCATCAGAAGGTGCCGAGTGCCAGACTGTTGTCAGTTTGCCGTTTAAGGGCATAATATTTGCTTTATACAAGGGTGTTAATATTTTCTATGTATTTTGCACTATGTCCTTTTCAGCATTTATCTGTATTTAAAGTTAAGCTGTGTCCTTGTCATGTTTTCCGTTTCCGCTCATGTTCGAGGTTAAGATGTGTTTGTGCGTCAGTGTGTGTCGCACCGAGTGCGGGTGTGCTTGATGCTGATGACTTACCACTCGTCTCTCGCACCTCATGAAGAGAGAGAGAGAGAGAGAGAGAGAGAGAGAGAGAGAGAGAGAGGGGGGGGGCTCCTGCTTTACTCTATTGGTCTGGATAGAATGTGGTAATTAACTAAGCCATGATTTTTATTTAAATCTACCAAGCTAATCGTGACCAAACATAAGGTCACGATCATTTGATGATAAGCTAGTTTGAATGGAATTAATAATTAAATTGTTTTGTTATTGGTCAGTTATCAATATATGTCAGTGCATTTTCATAAGGTATTTCCAATAGCTTTATTTTCTATTACAGCTTCCCATTCAAGATTCTCTGGTAAGATTGACGGCCTCTAAATATCACTTCTCTAAATAAGATTTGAATATTATATTTTGCAGAATACTAATATTTTATTCTTTTGAGTTGATAATGATGTAATGTTGCTTGGTACAAAATATATTCTTTTACATTTAATGTACGTTTTGGATCAGTTCTGCCTGATAACTTAATGCTGCATTTCTGCTCATGTTTCAAATCATTTGTTCCAAAATATGGCTTATCGTTTCCGTACAACAGATTTTGGGTCCATAGACCGCTTTCACCCATGTCTTGGAGGAGTTCAGATAATCATACATAGTAGAAGTATTGGTTTGTGAAAGAATTTAATTTCTGGGTGGTGGTTTCTGTGGTCCTGGAATCGATCCATAATAGAAGTGCGAGGGGAAGGTCACAAGTCCAGTTCTCCCACACTGAGAAGTACACAGATCACTTCGCAAGTTCATCACTGCTTCAGAGTGTAGGCCTCGTATGGGAAAATGTAATGCATATAAATGTCAGAAATGTAATCAAATATTCTTCTGTAATGATATGTTGAAGCAAAATTCACTTTCAAATGCATTTCTCATGAATGACTGCACCAGTACTTAGTTTCTAGAGAAGGGAAAAACCGAATGAAATATCATTTAGATCGCTAGTTCGCATATCTTACCGGAATTTTATTTTAGCCTAACAAGATTTCATGAGAGTTTACATCGAAAACTTCTGACAATAAATGTAATCCTTCTCGACTCTTTGCCTTAATCTGAAATTATGTATACCTCTGAAAATCTATGGAAATTACTTTGCGGAATTACTTATGACACTCACATACAAAAACAAAGGTGAGAGAAACGAGTATAAAAAGAAGATAAGTTTAATACAATAAAACAAAACCATCCAGTGTTGCTTTTGTCAATGCGACGGATTTTGTACAAAGAGTTTGCCAGTATTTGGACTAGTCAGTAGATGAATGAATGACCACCAAAAATTAACAAACCCCACTGAATAACAAACCGCATGAACAACCAAAGGCTTCATTGGAGGGGTGGGTAGAGCTCTCGGCTAGCACGCTGGTGGACCAGCGTTCGACTCTCCGACCGGTCAATGAAGAATTAATGGAATTTATTTCTGGTGGTAGAAATTAATTTCTCGTCATAATGTGGTTCAGATTCCACAATAAGCTGTAGGTCCCGTTGCTAGGTAACCAGTTGGTTCTTAGCCACGTAAAATAAATCTAATCCTTCGGGCCAGCCCTCTCTAGGAGAGCTGTTAATCAGCTCAGTGGTCTGGTTAAACTAAGATATACTTAACAACCAAAGGCTAACCGCCTCACCTCGTTAATATCTTCTGAAACCAGAGTAACACCTTATGGCCTCACAACCTGTATCATATGGGGACAATGAGGTAAGGGAATATGTATATTTGTAACCGTACACTTTTTTCCTTGCCTTTCTTTACATGTTTCTTAGGAGGAAGCTGCTGACCCATTGCTCTATCCACTGTCTACGATCCACATGAGTTGGCTAGCTACCAAGTAGATCATTCATTGCTGGGACAAAATAGACAAATAGAGTTGCAATGGAATGCTCTTAACAGGAGCGTTTGACGAAAAAATCAAAGAATCCAAATTTTTCCTGATATTTCAAATACGGACTCTTACACCTCTTGACTATATTCTCAGGAAATTTTATAAAAAAATTCGCAATAGGTTTGGAGTTATAAGTCAAAATCGGAACCCTACTATCACTGAGAAAATTACATTTTTCGTATGAAGTAATAATAACTTCAGTATATCGGTAGTAATTTCAATTTAGCTATCAAAGAAGAATATTTAAATGCGGTATATGGCAACTGTATCCTACGCAAATGATCAGAGGCTCTGTTGGGTGAAGGAGTGTATCCACTTTGGCGATCAGTGGCAGCTCAGCTCTCGACGAAGCAAGACGACGCGCTGCCCAACCCCGCCCGTGTTTTGACACACTTTTCATTCAGCGCACTTATATTACTTTGCAAGTCAATTTTTCGTATTACTCTTGGTTTTGCAATACTTCCTTGTTCAGAAGAAACCAT
>NC_089742.1:843472-848472 GCF_040412425.1 Macrobrachium rosenbergii | reverse complement strand
CGTTGCTAGGAAGGTGTGAAAAAGCAACGGTGATCAGATCGCCTTCCTCAGCCTCCTCCGTCGAATCCACTATCTATTGGGGCATGACCTGTTCATTTAACTGTGGTATCTAATGGGTATTGTACAGCGCATTTTATTCTTAAATTTGTAAAGCTATTTCTTGCCACTAATTATGTATTACCTACGCTCAAGAGGGCACCCTTGTGCCGAAGAAGCTTTCGATCGTGATCGGGAGTTTGCCCAATGGACAGTTGTAAATAAATGTAATGAATCAGCTCCTGGACTGGATGATATAACGTATTCAATGATTAAGCAAATCCCTGAAAATGCCAAACAATTCATATTGAGCCTTATTAGCAAATTTACAGGGCATATCTTCCCTAAGATCTGGAGATGTTTAAAATTATTGCCGTTTGCGACTGGAAAAGACTCGTTTAAAGTGAAATTATTGTCCAATTGCAATCTGTCATGTTTGTGCAAGATCATGGAAAAAATGGTAAACACACGCTTGATGTGGTACTTAGAACAGGGTAAATATCTATCTGGCACAGTGTGGCTTCTGACATGCTCCACAACTGTTCTACTTCAAGATGGCGTCTTCAATATGTGAAGCTTTTGCCAATAAGCAATATCTCACGGTCTTCTTTGATTTGCAGAAGGCTTATGATACAACATGGAATGTGGCATTTGAGATCCTTCTTAGATGTGACACAGAGAGGCAATTTGCCCCTCTTCATTAAGGCTTTTATTAAAAATAGGCTGCTGGGTCCTGGTTGGAGCACAGCAGTGTCAGAAATATTCAGTCAAGAAGAGTACCTGAAGTGTTTTAAGCGTAAATTGTTGCCTTGGCAATCAGTGGGGTTTCCAAATAATTCCCTCCAGATATAACATATACCGTTTTGTTGATGACCCACCAATCTCTTTACGGCTTCAAGGATGGCGGTGGCTGAACATCGCCTTCAAATCTGCATCGACAATATAGTGAAGTGGGCTGGTTAATGGTTTTAAATTTTCACACTGACAAAGCAGTAACTATGCACTTTGTCGCATGAAGTTTCATCATTCCCGAATCTATTTATTCATAGGCAAAGAATTCCATGTGTAGGTGAAACAGGTTCTTGGGTTGATTTTCGATAGTAGCTGACCTGGATCCCCAAATCTGAAGTATATCAAGACCAAATGCTTGAAAACGATGGTTGCTGAAAGTTCTGTTTCATACTGTGTAGAGTGCAGACAGAACTCAGATGTTGAGATTGTATAAAGCCCTGGTCTTTTCAAAATTAATGTATATGGATGCCGAAGTTTACACGTCTGCAAGCCCAATAGCGCCGTGTAACTCGATTCATCATGGTGGGGTACAGTTTGTGTGAGGCATTTTAAATCATCTCCCATTTGAGAGCATGTTGGTAGATGCTGGTGAGGGTGCCACTGGATCTTCATTACAAGCGTCTGCTGGTTCGGAGCTGGTATAGATTCGAGTCTTTGACCAGCATATGTATGAAGAAAGGGAAAGGCATTAGCATTATTATGAAAATCATCAACAACGGCATCCGTTTGCTTTTAGGTAAACTTGATTCTCAGAATTAAATATGCCTGAGGTGAAGATTCTACCAGTAAAGTATTCTGTTATTCCCCTGGAAATTTCAGAGAATTAGAATTCACGCAAGTATTTTAATTTCACACCAGTCAAGAATTGTCATGTGAGGCCATGCGGTCAATATTTTAGAAACATTCGATGGAACATGGCACTCGCACCAATCGTTCACGGATGGCTCAAAGTCTGATGCTGGCGTCGTCTTTAGGTGTAGCCTTCCCTGATATAGAGAGAATTGAAGCTTATCATCGTTACTTCAATTATTGCTGCCAGGAATAATGCAATTTAAAAGCTTCAAAGAGATTTCAATTCATAATGGAAACAGTTTTATTATATAGTGATTTAAAGTGTACTTCAGGCACTGGGAATCTTTTAATCCCCTTAAACCCCTGATTTTAGAAGTATTAGAATGGTTGTTTTCCCATTGAAAGGAAGAGAAAGGATTAAGTTCTGTTGGAGTGCACTTCCCATGTTGGGGTGGATGGGAACGAAAAAACGAACCAACTAGCGAGTGTAGTCAACTCTCCAGACCCACAAGATGCCACCATCGGGATGTATATCCTGTAGTAGGACAAACAATAAAAAAGCATTGGCAGTCCCAGTGGGAGAATATTTTAACAAATAGAAAAATGCGTAGTATTGCATCATCTGTGTCTCCTTGGTCATATCCCCATATGCCAAGGAGACAGGAGACAATGCTATGCAGGTTGAGGATGGACATACAAGGCTCACGCATGGTTCTTCATGTCTCATTAGAATCCTCCAATTTGTGAAAGATTGTGCTGTACCCCTGAGTGAGGACATTTGCTGGTTGAATGTCCCACTTGATGAACAAAGGGTTCCTGTCTTGGGGACGAGATGAAGTTGATAATTTTAATCTTGCTACAATCCTTGGAAAGGATTGTAACACTCAGCAATTGTATACTTTTATGTTGGAGGCGGGCCTTCTGAAGAAAATTTAGCTTGTATATAGAATATATGAAGAAATTTATTTATATACGTATCATTAGATGCTTTTATGTAAATTTATTTTAAACCTATTTCTTTTATTCAGATATTTATATGCATACCTTTTAGATATTTTTATATGAGTTTTTTACATTTAAACACCGTTTTTTTAAATTTAAATATTTATATGCATAACTTTTAGATATTTTTTATATGAAATTTATTGTAAACTTAATTTTTATATTTAAATTTGTTTCGGCGTCAATAACCTAGATGTTATGACACCAGATTAAATAAACAAATCAATCAATCAATCGATGTGTCTCAGCGGTCATCGCCCTCTCGCCCACCCTTCAACTTTATTACGCAGTACGCCCTCCCATGAACCCCCGTGCTCGCAAGTATTTTAATTATAGTAATGATTTTTTTTGCTGTTTGTGCAAGGCACGGATGGTTATTAAATTAATATCTTATTTAATTTATTTTTAATTTCCTATGTCATTGCTGTGAAAGTCTCTGTATATGGGGTCTGGTATCCGTCCTGATTGTGTCTCGAGAGTCACCTCCACCAGAGGTGCGGTCTATAGTCTTCGTCATCAAGAGAAATTAAACTGTTAGTCGTCAGATCTTCGTCCTGATCGGATAGCTTCTGCCAAACCTTGTCTGCAAGACGATAGTATCGGAAGTTAATCGTTTCAATGCCATATCTAGCATGAAGTTCCTCCAGTCTATTTCCTCCCAGATCACGGTTATTGCAGTCTTCTATCCAACACAGGATTCTGTTCTGAAATTGCTGCATTTTACGTCTGTCTGAGTTACTAATTAAACATGTCGGTATAATGCTAGAATTATTCTAAGGCTGGTGTGATTAGGGCCTTACATAGAGTGTGCTTTGTCTTTGGTCTGAGGTCTCCCAACCATTGCCAATTGGCTTTGGTTGCTCTAGCACTCTGATCTTGCCGGATGTACGGTACATCCTGCTTCGGGTCTAGGTGAGTCAAAATCATAGCTTTATGGAAGCCAAACTGGCATTGGTCCTGTGTCGACTATTACGTCGTTTGGTTTTTGCCAAAACAAAATAATAATGCAAACTTGTCCTGGTTGGTCTTAATTTCCATTTATCTTTGCAGTCATTGAGTTGAACAGTGTGTCGACTCATCTCTGGAAAATAGTCTTTGTCTGTTTCGGTCATTTGTCATGATTACTTGTCACATCGTCTGCAAATATCAAATTAACACACCCCTCCCTTCCCTGTGGTATGCCATGAATATAAAAAATGTATAACGTCAGAGAGAGAACGGATCCTTGTGGGACACCGCTTCTCAGTGTAAAGGTGTCTGACGTCTGTCCTTCAAATTTATTGTCATTCAGTCTGTCTAAAAAGTTGCAAAGAATTTTCGCCATTATGTTCATTAAGTTTGTGTTAAGTAGTTTAATTAACCCTTCCGATCCTACTTTTGCACAGATGAATTTTTAATAGTCTGTTGAGCTTAGTGGTATCATTAGATCATAGATAATGATATATATTCACCACAAAGTTTTTTTTCAAGCTTATCTTTGTTTTTTTACACTGGGACATAAACATCCCAATAGTGTTATATTGGAAATTCATTAGGATTGTTTAGTCCAGTTAGTACAACAAAGTTGAAAATACATATTGCGTATATAGGAATGTTGGAATTCGTACAAAGTTATAAGTACATTTATTATAAGTATATTGTACCTGATGAGAAAAACCATCAAACTATATAATGGCAAAATAAATGTAGCTTTTTGGGATAAGTAAATGAGAAAAAAAACACACACCATTGAAAATTCCTAGGCAACAGAATTATATTTTCCTTTGAAAAAAGTGAAATGAAAAACATTGCAATCACTATATGATTGGGGAGGCTTTACTCAACTGTTTATGTACTGAGTAGATAGGAAAACATTGTAAACAAGTGGAACTTGCATGTTTGTACCTGATACCTTGTTCGCTTTCTTTCTTCCTTGAAGAGCATCTTGCACATCTTCGACGGCTTTCTTCACGCACGGGCATATGGTCAACATTCTTCAGCTCCTTAGAAGTTTTGGAAGGCCGTCCTAAACTTCGTACTCTTCTCTGTGGCAGATTTTCCCTTCCCTCATCAATCAAAGATTCTGCTAATGTTGCTAAGAAGTCAATGAAAGAGGAGCGCTTCTGTGGTTGATTTCGTTGTGAATAACGTATGCATTGCTTCTGCTGTCATTAGAAGTCTGAAAGTACTTTGATCCACCAGCTGCTGCTCTTTCTGTCTCAAAGGTAATACCAGATTTATCTGTTGATCTAGGTCAACACCCCCATGTGATCATTATAAAATATAAAAGCTTCAGGGCACTGCAGATCTTTTTTTGTTCCATCTTTCATTTTTCTTAGCATCACACCTATTTCTGTATTATGACAATTACTCAGAATCGTGACACACTTGGTGTCTTG
>NC_089742.1:810972-838472 GCF_040412425.1 Macrobrachium rosenbergii | reverse complement strand
TGCTTACTCTCCTAATTATCAAGAATTTCAAACAAACGTGTCTGTTTCCTAACATGATGTCCGGACGTGCCCTGTTGCTCACCATAGTGGAGAAGTCGGGACCTAAAAATTTCAGTTTGTTGTCCTTATAAGCCTACTCAGTAGCGTACCTCGGTGGTTAGAGTCATCTGTCGCTATGGTTGGGTGTCTGCTGATGTATCTCCTATAATATATTGGTTCCGTCTTTGTGCTGCTGAGATAAAGTCTTGCAAGTAAAATATAATTGTGTCTACAAAGGTATATACGTCGTTACAATACTAGTTGGTCCTATGTTTGTCTCTAGTCTTATTCCTAACGTGCCCCCAGTAAAGTCTATCATTGGCTTGTGTTTGATTTGCGTCTTGCCTGCAACAGCGACCCCAGCGTGATCCTCCCCAGGTCTGTTCTTCTGATACACTCGATATCCAAAGAACTTAATGGGGGAATCGTCTCAAATCCCCTGCTGCGTTTTGAAGTATAATGTCAGGGTCAAATGGCTGGAATTCGTTATAAAACTCTCTCTGTATGTGCTGTTAATTTGAAAAATTTCAACCTCTCATTTTCTCCTTACCATTCCCCCAACTTCTAGCTATACAGCAATAAATAATAACCACCACAAATTTTAACTCTGTACTCCCTGTACGTGCTATGTGGAGGCCGTGCCTTCTTCTTTTGCTGCAAGGCGATGGGGCATGGAAGAAATCAAAGTTTGGCAGAGCTCGGGCTCGATCCCCTCCCACACAACACGTATCACAGCCTTCAGTTTCTTGACCGTGGATATGTCTACGTCTTGCAAACAACGTTTGATTAAAGCCCAGAGGTTCTGGATTGGAGACAAATCAGGCAAGTTAGCTGGCCACTTCACAATAACCTCAACACCACAATCAGCAAACCATTTGGTGATGAGGGAGGTTGTGTGGCATGTGGTGCCGTCGTGCTGGAAAATTTCACACCCAGTCTTCTCGAAGCAAGAGTCTAAATACTCATTTAAGAGTGTATAATAAATGAACTGGTTAACACGAATGTTTTTGTTAAATATATGAGATCCCGCACCAAAACCAAGGAACCCCATACCATTAGCAGGGATTTTTACTGTGAATAAGCCTTCATCATTAGGTTTGGCACGAGGACCACTCCACACTTTACTTGAGTTGCTGGCTCAAGAACGTGGCTTCACTTCTAAACCACTTTTTCGAAATCAACTCCACGCGGCGTATTTCTTCACAAAATCTTGCCTTTGTTTCTTATGTTTAGGGGTTATAAGCGGCTTTCTAGGCGCAGACACTCTCTTGAAACCCAAACGCTTTGTTAGGTACTTGTGAACGATACGCACAGAAAGTTCCCCCAAGATAACGGGATTTTCCTTCTTGAATTGGCGAGCACTATGAAAGGGATAAAGCTCTGCCTCGCGCCTCAGTACCTTTAGAGATCGCTAAGAGACTTTCAGACTTACACCAGGGTCGTTACCATGGGAGGGTATGGACCCGTCCCCCACCACATGGTACTTGGCTACAAGATTGCGAACGGTTCGGTCTTTCACTCCTGTCTGCTGGCTAATTTCTTTGGTTTGCATACCCAATTTATGGCACTCTATTACACTTACAATGTTGTCATCGGATGTATAACCGATAGACATAATACACAGGGTGGTCACAAGGCCCTAAACACCAGCACGTGTCTGCGCGAACAGGAAAACTCATGCACAGATGCACGAACAACACTTCATCCTTGAAAGCTAATTACACACTGACGTCTCTGCCACTTCCACCTCCGCACGGTAAAGAGTTGCCCTAGTTGCCAATTGGTGATTTATTGGCTCGGAATGTTTTTACAGCGTTGGTGATGGTGTTGTCAGTTTGAACCCATGAAATTTTTAGCTCGGCAAATCTCAAGGACCCTTACTGTATTTAACATATCAAAAGGATGCCAAAAGAATAAATAATTGTTTAATTTTGATGTAGACATAGGAACATATTTCGTCTCTGTCATCATTCCAGTAGTTGTTTATAGCTCGTCTTGGTGTGATATCAGAACTATGTATGAAACAGTACTATATTTTCAATATAAGCGCATGGAGGGCAGAGCCTAATTAATGCCTGAGGACGTCGCTACTTGCTATTCAATACAGCTTCCTGTGGATGTATTTGTCAATTACTATGTTTTCCTTGATTGGTGAGGATATTGAAATCGGTTCCTTTGTATCGGATATATAATTTCGGTTTGCGTTGTTCAATAATTTCTTGTCTTCTTCTACACTCTCCATAGAGCGGCCAATTCTCAATTTTTGTTTCTGCTTTTCAACATTGTGTTTCTTCTTTTTTGCGGGTAAGGGGCCCTGGCTTTTCTTCTTCGTTCTTACGAAGAATAAGAGCCCGGGCCCTGACGGATCACCTACAAACCTTTCAAATTTAAATGGCATTGAATATTTTCACTTTCATACAAATTTCTTGATTACAGTAATAGGAAAAATTATCATGGCTGGGATTGGGTTTATGTCGAAGTACAATAGTGAGAACCGTGGCAGGACCATCAACTGCCCGATAATGTTCGGACCTGAGTTTTTCAGGCGGAACTATTCTGCAGGACTGGACCACGGATTCCAGGGGGTCTAGTTCTGGGGGCGGACTCTCGGCATTCTGTCCAGTTTGCCATAATATGATTAGGTGGGAGATAGTTGTATTCTGAAAATGTGCTCTCAGTCCTATCAAGCGGGTTGGCTTACACTTGAGCCACTCTAATCATGTTGTGCCATCCCCTTTAGGGTAGAGTAGGGATGCAGACATTTGGGAGTCGGTTCTCACCTTGTGCCATTGTAATTGGAAAGAATACAAACCCCCTTGAAGGCTGATGATATCTTTTTAAGATTTTGCAATTTTTTTTTCAATACTTTGTATGGATGGTATAATGGGATATAAGTACCCCTGGACCTGTGATGATAACCAATCAGCAAAGACAAGGCCTCACCAACCTCGTCTCCCGGAATACGCATACAGAAAACCCAAATAAACATTCAGTGTCATGCTGAAACCTATGCTCCAGTACAGACAAGGGAAATTAATGATAAAGTGATTGTGAAATTGGACAAGATATATGAACATTCATGTAATAAATATTTGACCTTTAGCCTGGAAGAACAAATTGTGACATTTCCAATGTATGCAGGGATATTTTAAAGAATGTTGTGGCCGAGAGCCTAAGATTGGTCAGGTAGAGAAAGCTGACGGTTGAATCTACCTCAGCTAAGAAGTGAAAATCTAAAATCATTGTCTGCTTGGAAGTCAGGTGAATGTGCCATTTTGCCTATTGGAACACTCCAGGCGTAATCTTGCTTGCAAATATCATACAGAAATAGTGGAAGAATTGAAAGATCAAAGAGGTAATAAAAATAGAAAGAATGAAGAAAAAATCGTGAAACTGATCCACTTCCCAACTTGATAATCGCACTAATTCCACTCGATTGCTGTAATATAGTGAAGGCAGCCTGGTTACCTTACAAAGGTCAAACAATACATCCAGGCTACAGGAGAGATGCTTTCATTGCCAGGAATTTGGACATGTTGGGGTCATGTGAGCAAACTGCAGGCAAACCTGCCATTTGTGTCAAGTGCCTTGAACCAGAGCATGTGTGTCATAACAAGCATGCCAGGTGTGTACGGCTGTGGAGAAGGAATCACCCTTCCCATCTTCCCAATAAATTGTGATGTATACATCATGGAAGGAGAGATTCAATCATTGAGGCAACTGAACAGCTTACATTTAGAGAGGCAGAGAGAGAGTATTAAACTTATATGTTAGACCAGGAATATCCTTTGCCAGTGTAGCCGCCAACGGAAGAAAGAATATAAATGTTCAAAGGCCAAATCTAAACAAAACACCAGTGATGACTCAGTAACCAGGCCTCTTCGGGGCTGTGCCGGGGATGGCTGGCGCTGCCTCTTCGGAGGCTGTGCCAGTGATGGCTGGCACTTCTGCCTCTTTGGAGGCTGTGCCGGTAGTGCGCTGGCACTTCTGCCTCTTTGGGCTGTGCCGGTGATGGCTGGCACTTCTGCCTGGCGGAGAGCTGCGCCGATGATTCTGGCGTTCTGCCTCCTTAGGCTGCTGTCGATTGCTGGTAGTTCCGCCTCTTCAGAGGTCAATTGAAGCTACAAATTAACCTCAAAGACAGATGATTATTAATTGAATAAGGTCGCCAGCCGAGAGGAAACTTGACACAAAGAATATGCAGTTAGCTAAGTAATTACTTTAACAGTCGCCCAACTTCGGACGCAGTCAATTTTCTCTTCGCTTCAGTATGTTTTTAACACAACGGGCTCTTCCAAACAATGGGATTGAGACACAAGGCTGCATAAATGCTGTAAATGACTTGCTTAACCTTTCCTAATTCCTAGTTACTTCACGGGAACAGTTGAGTGTCGCTAAGCAATATAAATTATTCTTAATCTAGTCTTCATAAAAGCAAATCATTATCGGGTTTATCTAGATGGTGGTAAGAGGGGAAAACAAAGGAAACTGGAAATACAGAAAAAGATACTAGTAAATCGACGAAGCTTTGCAAAAGAATCAGACTTACTGTGGACGACAAGTTGTTTGTGCATACAACAGACGATCGGAAGTCTTGATAATAGCAGTCTTCCCAGTTCACTAATAGCAAGGAAACACAGTCAGAGGAAGAGTACTACGAAACATGTGCCTCTCGCCCGCATGCTGATTTCTCTCTGCGACCTCCCTGGGTCACAAACAGGGTAGCGTGCCTTTATGCCTTCAGGGTCTGAAATTTTGTCAAAACATTCGCCGAACGCAGTACAGGGAAAAAGTAGCTTAAGACCACCTTCAAAGAGGTTACTTGTGGATACTTTTCCTATGAGTTTAGGTTCCTAATGCTACCTAGTCTTGCTATGAATGGACATTAATTTTTTTAATTGCCTAGCGCTCCCCTGCTCGGACAAAGACATTCCCTGTCGTTGTTCGTGTACTTTTTCCTACAATAAACTGCATAGAGGGCGAACAGCGAAATATTTATAAAAAAATATACATATGATGATATAACGGTATATGAAAAACATAAATATAACAGAGAGAAACGAGAGAGAGAGAGAGAGAGAGAGAGAGAGAGAGAGAGAGAGAGAGAGAGAGAGAGAGAGAGAGAGAGAGAGAGAGAGAGGGGGGGAAAGCAAAACAGGATATGTTTTGCTCAGCAGGGCACGAGTATAATCTACTAATCTACTGAAATCGTAGAAGGAATGACGATCGAAGCAAAGGTGTCGTGGATACATAGCCAAACATTGGCACAGCATTGGCGGAAATTAATCACCATCGAAATCATTAAAAATACCATAACAACCTAACCTGTGAAGCTTAGTTGTACAAATCTAGCTGGAAATCTTAATAGATTTCCGGCGTCCTAATTTGTTCCACCTACTAAGGAAGGGTTAATTCATTAAATTACACCCAGAGGAAGTCCTTAGATAAGTCTTCAACCAATTAGATGTCTGCCATGGAGATGGACAGAAGCTGTTGCCCATCTATTTTTGGAGGGTAATCCATTTGGAAAATCCTTCAAAACTGAAGAAAGAAAAGCAGAGAAGCAGAGAATAGCAGAGATAGAAGCAGAGAGAAGGAGTCTTACAGAGTGAAGTCGTGGCCTCACCAGTTTGGGTTGGTAACCAGAATTCAAAAAAACAAGGCTCACACTCTGACTCATACTTCGACTCATACATCGATTCACTTAACTTGTAAATAATTACTGTATATTTTACTAAGTGTTAATAAAGTAAGAAAACTGCACTGTGTCTTTATAAAGCTTCCTGAAACTCATATGCTACTACAATGACAAAGCCAGAAATGATAAATCATCTGACTATAAAGGAAATAACAAACTTCTTTACATGGGCAGCAAATCAGAAAGTCATAATATAAATGGTGCCAGCAGTATTGGATCCGAAGAAGAAGTAAAAAAGTGCAGTGTATACATACAAGAATTCCATAATGAATCGACAAATGAACAGTTAGCATACAAACATCAAGAGCTGAAACAGAGCGAAGGACATAACAAGTGACGAAGTGAATCAAAACTCAAGAATTTAAAAATGTTCCTGCTACAAAATGTCAACAGAATGAAGTGAATCATAACATCGACGAAAACAAAGATAGAACCTTGAGACGCATAAAGTATCCGCTACAAACGTCAACAGTCGAAACATTCAAAGTGAAATAATATTTATAAACATTACCTCTTAGAAAACACACAACTAAGAAACATTACTGAACAACGAGAAACAACACAAACAATGAGTGAACACGAGAATACAACGCAAGCATTCAGTGAAGCAGCAAAAATAGTAGCGTGTGTTTTGGTGACTTTTGAAACACAGCCAAACAGATTTTTTTACAATTTGTTAAAACAGATGAGTGCATTTTACATGTACGTACATTCCCGTTAAAAATAAACATTACTGTGAATTCTAAGAAGCAGACAAAATCCCTGAAGGTCAGCAAAGCAGGAAAAAGACAATTTTATTCCAGACCAGCAGGACACGACGTTTCTACAGCGAACTGCGTGTCTAGAGTGAACGATGTGTCTACAATGAACAAAAACAATGACAGTGTTGGTCGCAGAAAGGAAAAGTGATAACAAGCAGCAGTTAAACCAAACCACAACAGATTAATACTGAACAACAACAGAAATAAGTAAGTCATGATTGGAAAGTTATTTTAATTCTGTTAATTCTCTCTCTCATTGAGTGTATTTTGAAAATTATCACTCTCAGAAAGTATATAGTTCTCTCTCATTGAGTGCATGAAAAATTTCATGATATTATCTCTCTCAGAAACTATATAATTCTCTCTCATAAAAATATATATAAAAGTTTTATGGTTCTCTCTAAAATTCTTTTTAACTAGTGATTGTTTGATAGATAGGAATTTCTAATAACATAACATGCTCTTGATGATGTATTTTTGAATACTGTTGTACATTTGTATAAATTTTCTTATGATTTATAGCATACCATTGTAATGCAGGATTCATTTGATGCAATGAGGAATGCAATTAGAAATAGACATTACCAATTCAGACCAACAACAGTTAGACAAAGTTGACTCCCAGTGCCGAGTTCACAAATATCATTAACTCAAGGAAGTACTAACACAAGTAGCAACAATATTAATAATAATAACCATACTAACACATTTCAATTTAGAACAATGGCGCAAGCAGCAATCATTACGCAAACCACACGATTCTGTGGAAGAGTTGAAAGTTAAAATCCTGACAAAAATAGGTTAGAATCATATTCTGTGAACCAGTGGTTAGCGGACGCAGACAGTTGTATTTCTACAGGGAGAATTACAGATGAAAGAGCTAAAATTAACGAAATCTTGCTTCTTGTTAGTTCAGTAAGTGGTGATGCACATAGAACTTTGAATTCGGTTAGATTCAATAATATAACAACATGTACTGAATTTAAAAGAATTTTTTTATCAATCTGGGATCCAGTAAGTCAGAGTGATGCCTTATATATTATTAATAAATTCCTTACCCAGCATTATGATGGAAAATCCATAGCAAATCTTTACATCGATGTTGAAGAAGCAACAAACAAGGTCATGGAAGACTTAAGAAATATAAACATCACCATAGGAGATAAGAATGCTTTTGGTGATGAAGAAAATGATTTAGTTAGTCTGAGATATGTTTTAAATTACTTGTCATTTGGAACAATATATAATGCTCTCAGAGAAAAAAGAAAAGAAGAAGGCTTTCAAGAAAGTTAAAATAGATCCTAAAACCGATAGCCTTACAGCCTTAATATCAATGAGGCAAGAAACCCAGAAGAAAGAGACAGATTTTTCTAAGGAATTTGTAGGGGTAACAAAAACACAAAATGAAAGGAAAGGCAGAAATACCAATGATTCATATAACAGAAATAACAAGTATAATGATAATTCCACACAAGTAAGGAATAGACAAACTTCCATTCAAAGGAAATATGCCCGATGTACTAGGAAAAAATGGAATCCAAATCAGAAAGGAAGACAGAATCAATCAAGGAATGGACCATTCTTTGATCCACCCATAAGATATCATAATGGTCAATATTCAAAAACAAATAATTCAGACCCAGAGAATAATTCAGCTCAAGGAGCTAGACCAAAAATAACATGTGAAAACTGTGGGCATACCAATCATTCCAATAATGAATGCAGAAAGCCTAGAATCTGGGCAGTTTGCAAAAAAAAAAATCGGGCATTTATCTAAAACCTAGAGGTTATAGAGATAAGAAACAGTCACCCAGATATAAATAAATCATACAGCCAGTGACAATTAACCCCTTTACAGAGAAAAGAAAGTAAATCCCTTCAAAGTGATGAAATAGAAAAAGGAGAAAAAAAGTTGCAATGGGAAATTAAGGTTTATCCACATTTTCTTATTTACATAGCAAAAAAGTAATATTTTCCATGAAAGAGGTAGGAATAAATAGAAAGATCTGCCTATTGTAAAAATTCCAATAAATGGAAAGATCTGTACAGTACTCACTGATACAGGCAGTACTGTAAATATAATTGATAAAATAACTTTAACAAGATATTTAGGTATTGCAGAAACTCAGATTCAGGGCCAAAATAGAGTAATAAAAGGAATAGTAGGAAAACAGGTTAAAAGTCTAGGGAAAGTGAACTCAGAAATAGGGATTTTGTCACATAAATTTACTGAAATTTTTCTAGTTTTAGAAGACACATTTTTTTCCCACACAAGCATTGTTCTCATTTCATTTAATGAGGAGATGTGGAATGATATTAGATAGTAGTGAAGGAAAGATTAGCCTGAAACAGGACAATCAGAAGAACATGTTTTACGCTTGACGAAGAAAAGTTTCACCCAAATCTGATCAAGTTGTCTGAGACAGTTTCGACAAGCGAAACAGACATACAGAAAAAGCAGATAAGTAACCAGAATAAGCAAGATAAAATAGAAACAGATAACAAGGAGAAACTCTCACTATTTCAGAATACAGAATTGCTGAAATGTGCACATACAGATGATACATACTCAGATATAAATAATTACTCAGATATAAATAATGTTGATCACCAAAATACTGAATCTACCGAAAATCAAGGTGCCTATACCTATAATTGCAGCAATGTAGTAATGAGTTGTGAACGTGAATGGAAAATACTATATGAAGTTTTTGCCCTTAGATAGAAATAAATAAATCAAACATAAACAGTATAACAGAAGTAAAAGAAGAAACCACTGGAGATGCAGAACTTTGCTATTTTTCACACATAAAAGAAGAAGAAATATGTTGTGTTAGCAAAGCTGATGATAATAAAGTACAATTTATATTCAACAAAGCAGCGACTTTGTATCCAAAATGTTTAACAAAAATATATTTGAGATCAAAAGAGGATGTAAAGGATAAGGATGTTGTATTATTGAATGAAGAATTGCCAGATTTTGTCAGAATGGATAACTCACTTGTCCACATCAATAGTGATAACTGCGAAGTTTATGTCCAAAACTAATCAGATAACAGACTAACGCTATACGCTGGCATTGTTTTTTGCATAGGAATTCCTATTAACAATCCTTTACTAACAGTAGAAGAAAAAGCATTTATCTCTATAAATGGCCAAAATTCACAAATAAATCCAGAAGTAAATAAAACAGATTTTCCAGAAAATAAACACAAGTTAATTCAGGTGTTAGAGAAATACAGAAATGTAATAGCTATAGAATGAGATAAACTAGGAAGACCATTGTTCTACAACATAGGATTTTGTTAGATGCTGGAGCCAAACCATTTTTTATTCCTAATTACAGATTACCAATAAGCCAGAGACCCATAGTTGACAATTTGATGGAGGAAATGAAAAGAGATGGAGCAGTAATTCCTTCTAAATCTCCATATAATTCCCCATTGTTACTTGTTCCAAAGAAAGATGGTAGTTAAAGACTTGTAATAGATTACAGGAAGTTAAATTCCAACACAGTTCCAGATAGATTGCCGAATTCGGTAATTCAAGACATGTTAGCTCAATTAGGAGGGCCAAAATATTTTCATCCTTAGAATTGCTTAGTGGATATTAGCAAGTACCTCTAGATGAAGAATCGTACTTAGAGGTTAAGTTCCTATCTCTCTCGCAGCCTGGCTACATCCCCATGCCCACAATGGCCTATCTACTCCCATATCGCGTGATGGGGGTGAAAGGGGAGTCCCTAATGTCCATCCCAGGTCAGCTGAGGTGGGGGCTATCACTACATGAGTGGAAAACAGGCCCTAAACTGCTTTGCTCTAGTTCAAAATATGCTTGGTCCTATCTCACCTCTATGTTTTCTTGGCCCTACAGTCAAAAGAAAGGAGAAAATGCTTCACAGAATAAATGACTCACTGGCTGCCAGACAGGGGAGGGATAAATTCTCAAGAATATAATATATATATATATATATATATATATATATATATATATATATATATATATATATATATATATATATATATATGTATATATATTGTTACTTAGTGATCAAGCACCTGGTTATTACACAAATAGGCCAACACATCTGTTGTGCAAATGATAATACCAAAAGTTACCTCATGTCGACCAGATACTTGAAACCTCATAACAAAGAGTCGACTGAATCACTAAAGGTACAATGATCCCATAAACTTAATTATAACTGGAGAAAATCAATGTAACTTTATCAAGTTATGGATGAGGTAACAATTACTAAGTTATATTCAGATTAATGGAATATGAGTTTCACCTCAACCAGCACTGTAGGTGTCTCTCTGGTTCTATTTTACCTAGATAAGTCTTAGGTGAACAAACAGATACATCACTTACCTTATACACACTCATTAATGTCTGTAAGTACTGGTAATCAAAATGAAACGCTATGTTTTAAAAACTTTAAACAAACAAGTTTATTGCTAAGTTCAAAAGTTATATGTAAAGTTTACAATCTCAAAAGATTTACCATTAATGGACAACGGTGTAAGACTTAAGTATCTCTTAATCAAGTTTAATTCACAAAACTTTGCTTTATCAAGAAAACAATCCGATTATGTAAGAATCAAACTATTAACTATCACTTAAGTGCCAAGCTTTTACCTGATTCAAGAATTACAAACAGTCACCAAAATATTACTGATTGAAATCCACATAACATTCTCCAAAAATCTCTATAACAGGGGAAGGCACTAACAAAATGCTAAGAAATCACCAGTAAAACACAGCAACAATAAAATCACAATAATATGATAGCACAGACATATAAGAATGCATACACAAAAATGAAAATACCACAATCACCAATAATGTGCTTAAAAATTACATCAATTTTTATATAACCTTTCCTTATAAAAAGAAAAGTCAGACTCTTATAGAAACGTCGTTCTAAGACGTATTCAAACACAACAATTCTCTTTTACCAAGAATATTAATAAAACTCAATATTCACCACATTACCTTTAGTAAATATTACGCCAATATATATCTCCTCTTCAACACTTGTACAAAATATTCCTGAACCCTTCTACAAAATTAACACACTGCTGGGGTGAGTTTAACAGGGCTTTACAATGGATATTTTCTGTCATTCCCGTTATAATATCGGGACTATTGAGAGAGAGAGAGAGAGAGAGAGAGGGAGGTCTGGCTTTACTACCCCTTGCCAGTAGACTACAGATGCCTCTTAGGAGACACTGGTTTTTAAGTCTCGTAGGCTGAGAATACACATAGGGTGTTCACAGAGAATACACATGTATGAATACACCTACACACACGTATACAGAGTATACTTGTACACAATGACGCTTTGAAAACCAACGTTATCGCTGATTAACACTTCCTGGCCAGAGCTACAAAATCTTTCGTCAACCTGGGGCAGCTGGGCAAACATTAGATACAAAATAACACCACTTATTTGCTATTTCTCTATCTCTCTTCCTTAGATTACGAATAAAATAGGCATAGGCAGAGTTAATAATGACGGAATAAGTATACAGTGATAAAAACATAACCGTTAACTCACCGATTGGGTGACAGCTCATCACGATAACAAAGAGGATGCTTTTAGACCCAAAGCACCTGATCAAACACAGAGAAGCAAGTCTCCATTCTTTCTCTCGGCAGACTGGATGTAGTGACCTGATAAGCTTTTCAAAATACAATTTCAAAAGATTAAACAAAAGGAAAAAATATCCCACAGAATCATAAGTTTACAAACACACAACATATTTGTAAGAAGAGACATTTTAAAATTACATCTTCACAACAAATGACGAATCTTGCAAGCAAAAAATCAAAAATTTTCACAGACACATTACAAACACTTACAAAATGGTTATAAAAATTATATTACCTTATGATATTCCTCCCCCAAAAAGATTAATTATCCCGGGTTGGAATCGGTGGATTTGGTACGGGATAAATAATCTGTAACGATATTATCTTTCCCTGTTATATGTTTCACCTTTACATTATACGGTTGTAAACACAAAGACCACCTTGTCAATCGTTGATTGTGATTCTTCATCTTATTGATAAATGTTATAGGATTGTGGTCAGACAACACTAAAAATTTCCTCACTATTGGGTTGTTCATTATATACTTGAGTGGAAACTTTTCAAGGCTTTATTAACCCTTTCCAGCCCAATTGACGGATATTATGCAATAACCCCTACCCCCTTCTTGTCTGACTGACATAATTTTACGTAAAATTTACCGACATTTTTTCAATTGGTAGGGGTAAATTTTTTTATTTCACAGTTGGTGGTTTCCATAGGCTAAAGCATACCTTGACCGTAACTTAGGCATCGATACGCCAGATTCCAGTCCCTATATTTGCATGCATACATTCCCTGGCATAGTAAATTTCCCACAATGAAATCAGCTGATCCCACCCACGTTTCTCTGTATCTTACATTTTTTTTTTTTATAAAATGTAGGATTACATTATTGAAACACTCTGTTTGGTATCCTCTATTTTCTATAAATTTTTAGTTCCTCTACTGTGCATGCGCAAATCCATGGCGTAGTAAAATTCTCACAATGACATCAGCTGATCGCACCCACGCAGGCCTGGCAGGCCACACTTCTGTCAGAGACCATGCACGTACAGGCTGGGTAAACACGTGTGGCTGTTTACATAAAGCGACGTCAATCGAGAACAGTTTCAACATGCTTTCGCAAATTTTTTAAACTTATTTTGAAATTTGTTAGTGCATCACATAAGAGACGTCTGGATTTTAGGCAGGGCTCTGAATCTCATTTTTCATTATCATATATATCGATATTTAGAGAATTTTGTTGGCTTTCTCATAAAAATAATTCATTCACCCAACTGTTATAGCTTTTTGAGCTACGAACGATAATGTTGACAACGGTAACATTTTTTTTTTTCCTTTCGAACAACTTATAACGTCAAAATGAAACTGTTGCTCTTACCAAAGCCATTTTTCTTGACTCTCACTTTATTCCTCAACCTTTCCTCTACATTCTTGTATATTTACAAAGTAATTTCTATGAAAAAATCCGAGGTAGAGCTCTTCAAAAAAAAATGTCTAGTTGATAATTTTCACCTTATGCCTGGCAGTGCGCATTCTGTTTCTTACCCACTTTTCTATCAATTTTTTCACCAACTGGGCTGATTCGTTTTTCATTGTTTTATATGTCGATATTTAGAGAATTTTTCTTGGCTTTCTCATAAAAATAACTCATTCGCCTAACTGTTATAGTTTTTGAGCTACGAACAATAATGTTAACAACGGTAACTTTTTTTCGTTTCGATCAATTTATAACGTCAAAATGAAACTGTTGCCGTTACCAAAGCCATTTTTCTTGACTTTCCTTTATTCTTCAACTTTTTCCTCTACTTTTCGTATATTTACAAAGTAATTTCTATGAAAAATAACCGAGATAGGGCTCTTCAAAAAAATTTTCTAGCGATAATTCTCACCATAGGCCGGGCAGAGCGGTCTGTTTCTCACCCTCTTTCTATCAAATTTTTCACCAACTGGACTTATTCGTTTTCCATTTTTATATGTCAATATTTAGGAATTTTATTGGCTTTCTCATAAAAATTATTCATTCGCCTAACTGTTATAGCTTTTGAGCTACGAACGATAATGTTGACAACGGTAACAATTTTTTTTCGTTTCAATCAATTTATAACGTCAAAATGAAACTGTTGCCGTTACCAAAGCCATTTTTCTTGACTCTCACTTTATTCTACATCTTTCCTCTACATTTTCGTATATTTACAAAGTAATTTCTATGAAAAATAACCGAGATAGGCTCTTCAAAAAACTTTTTTCTAGCGATAATTCTCACCATACGCCGGGCAAATCGCTCTGTTTCTTACCCTCTTTTCTATAAATTTTTCACCAACTGACTTATTCGTTTTTCATTGTTTTATATATCAATATTTAGAGAATTTTGTTGGCTTTCTCATAAAAAATAATCCATTTTAACTGTTATAGCTTTTGAGCTACGAACGATAATGTTGACAACGGTAACATTTTTTTCGTTTCAATCAATTTTTAACGTCAAAATGAAACTGTTGCCGTTACCAAAGCCATTTTTCTTGACTCTCACATTATTCTTCAACTTTTCCTCTACATTTTCGTATATTTACAAATAAATTTATATGAAAAATAACCGAGATAGGGCTCTTCAAAAATCTTTTTCTAGCGATAATTTCACCATACGCCGGGCAGAGCGCTCTGTTTCTTGCCCTTTTTTCTATCAATTTTTTCACCAGCTGGATTATTCGTTTTCCATTCTTTTATATGTCGATATTTAGAGAATATTATTGGCTTTCTCATAAAAATAATTATATTGCCTGACATTCATATTTTTTGGGTTACGAACGAAAATATGAAAATAAGTAAAGATTTTTTACAAGTGAAATAACTCACATTTTTTGTATTTAGAGGGCTGGGACTCTTATTCTGACTATTCCACCATAAAAATATAAACATTTAAAAAAAAAAAGGACAGCAAATTGAACGTTGTTGGCATAAAATTTCTATTTTTGCTGAATTTTCGAAATAATTATTTTTTCGCACTGTCGAGCGCTCCCAGACACATCAGGGCTCATGTGCCCTCAGTGATGTGATAACTATGCAGATATGAAAGGGTTAATGCCAAAGTAATTTCGATTGTAGAATAATTCTTTTGATGTTTCTTCAGCTTTGATGACATGAAGCATAACAGGATGCATAATTTGATATTCATCTTCCTGAAGAAGAACAATCCAATTCCACTATCAGAGGCGTCAATTTGTAACACAAACCTTTTATTGAAATCTGGAGCCTGCAGCACTGGTTTCAAGAAAAGTCAAAATAGCTTTATGGAAAACAAAAGACTCTTGACATTCGGAGGTCTAAACTAATTTGACTTTTAGACTCGTTAAGTCGGTTAATGGAGCTACTACAGCAGAGAAGTTTGGACAAAAGCGGTGATAAAATCCATGTTAATGCCCAAAAATCTTTGTAGTTGTTTTCTGGTAGTAGGAGAAAAGCTTTACGGATACCCTCTACATTAGCGTCAAGAGGATTGAAGAAGGCCTCTTCCAACTTCGAACCCTAGGTACTGGACAGTTGCTTTCCTAGTTCGCTTTTCTGCAGGTTGACTGTCAATCTTGGAGTTTCGTAGTTTCTTGAAGACCTTTCTTAAAATTTTAAATGTTCTTCCCAAGTAAGAATAAATCACAATATCGTCAAGGTATACACTGATCCAAGATTGAAGATTGATCCATCAGAGTTGGAAAGTTGCACTCTCAGGATTCATCAGTACAAATGGTAAGAGAGTATATTGATATAGTCTGAAAGGAGTGATAAAAGCTGACAGCAATTTGGCATCCTCATCTAGAGGATTTTGATAATATCCCTTTAGTAAATCTATTTTAGAAACAAAGTGAAGATTTTCTTGCTCCAATATGAGAAAGATTTTGATCAATAGAGAGAAGGGATAATAATCAGCTACACTGATGGAATTCAATTACTGTAATCAGGGGACATCCTAAACGAGCCATCTGGTTTCTTTACTAACACACAAGGGGAACTGTAATGACTTGAAATGGTCTCTGCCAATCCGTGCTGCAACAAATATTCAACTTCCTTTTTAAGGACATCTCGATGAAAGGGTGATACACGATAAGCTCTTTGCTTGAATGGTTGAGCATCTTCTCTGATCTTAATCTCATGCCTTGTCTAGGGGGTACACTTAAAGTATGTCTGAAAAAATTTCAGAAATTTTTGGATCATGTCAGTTAATTTTTGCTTTGTTCAACATTTAGATGTTTTTATTTTCCAAATTTTCTAATATCAGAGGAATTATTCATCTTATTTTTCTGCTCCTAACTCGTAACCATCATCTTCCTCTGTGTATGAAGTTGTTTGGATGATAGACATAACCTCTGTTGTAGCTTCTGAAAAGTAGGGTTTCAGAAGATTTACATGTATCTCCCTCCATTTTTCCTTCTCCTGGTGTTTCAATCACATAAGTTCGATCACTTAGCTTTTCTGTTATCCTATAAGGACCTTGAAATTTATTTGTAAGGGGGAAACCTTTTCACTGGTAAAAACACTAGAACTTGCTGTTATTAAAGCTTCTTAACTTAGTCTTAACATCATATTTTCTTTTCATTTTAGTGAAGATGACTTGTTTTAAATTTTCTAAAGAGAATTTTCTAATTTCTTAGGTCTTTTCCTTAAGTTCTTCAATATTAACCTTGGACTTCCTCTTGATTTTCTTCCCAGTTCTCTGCAAGAATTTTCAACGGACCTGAGAACGTCTCGACCGAAAATAATTTCATTTGGCGAACATCCCATACTTTCTTGATAAGCATTTCTTACCTCAAATAACATTAAGGGTAAACCAACATCCCATTCTCTTCCCGACTCATTACAGTATTTGGTTAACATACTTTTCAAAGTTTGGTGGAATCTTTTTAAAGCTCCTTGAGTCTCTGGGTGATAAGCGGTAGATAACTGTTGTTTCACTCCTAGCAAATTCAGCAAATCTTGGAATAACTTATAAGTAAAGTTCGTTCCTCTATCGCTTTGTACAATTTCTGGGATTCCAAATTTGGAAAAAAATTCCACCAACTTCTCAGCTATTACCTTGGCACTTATACTTCTTATAGGAATTGCCTCTGGATATCTGGTTACGGGACACATTAACGTCAACAGATATTCATGTCCTTTTTTCGTTTTTGGAAGCGTACAAACCACCTCTATTATCACTTTGCTAAAGGGTTCTCCTCTAAAACTTCTATCGGTTGTAGGCGAGCTTTTTGAATAGTTTCATTTGGTTTTCCAGCTATTTGGCATGTATGACACTCCCTGCAAAATTTACTGACATCCTTGTGTAATCCAGGCCAAAAGAAATATTTCATAACCTCAACAGTCTTCCTAATTCCCATATGTCCAGCTTCGTGCACTACTGCTACCACTTGCTTCCTCAATGAATATGGAATTAAGATTTGATGATATTCACCCAATTCAGCATTTCCTGGTATATCTACAGGTCGATGCTTCCTCATTAGCAATCCATCCCTTAGATAATAACAGGTGGGAGTTTGTTGTACTTTTTCTGGTTCAACAACTCTGAAGAACAGTTCTGCCAACGTTGTATCCTTCTTCTGTAATTCCACTAATTTTTCTTTAGTCACTTGACTAACTTCAAAGGTTGAACTCTCAATATCTGTTACTTCAGTAGATTCACTACTGCCTTCAGAAACATTTTGACTACTTGGAATCTCTTCACCAACAATAGGATTTTCTTCTACTGCAAGAATTTCTTCAGTACTGACATTAGGGGAAATTTCACCTTCCTGAAACAACTCTTCTAGGTTCAAAGATCCTTCTGGTACAGGTAAATCTTCAGTTTCTTCACTTCTATGCTCAGCTTTCCTCATGCTCCTGGTAGTTACACAACTTGGAAATAGGTGAGGGTTTTCTTCTCTAATTCTGTTGTAGGCTAATCCTTAATGGTTTGTCTGTCACAAACAGGACAAGGAATGAAAGGAACACCACCAACTTCTTTACCCAGTAAAACATGCACACCTTCAACAGAATTGAGTCCTTTACTGCAAAATCATGCATATTGCCTGTCACTAATTCACATAACAAATGCAAGCGGCATATAGGAGTTACTTCCTCTCCTCCTATACCTTTAAAGATAACTGAATCTCCGGTGAGATTCTTATCCAACTGCGGGTGAGCTCCTCGAATTATCACACTGTGATTACTACCTGTATCACATAATATCTTCACTGGTACCTGTAGATTCAAAGAGGGGGTTGTCAGCATACCTTCATAGATATATGGCTTAAAAGCCTCCTCACTGTTCAGCCACTCACTACTGGAATTTGCATTTCCACTGGTTGCTAAGCATTCTACTTGTCTGACTTCACTTTGTTCCACATTGTTTCTCATAGTTGGCTTTACCTGGTTAGCCCTTGTCACCTGTCCAACTGGCTTAGTCTGCTGATACCCTTTATAGCAGTCTCGACTATAATTTCCTACTCTCCCACACTTGTGGCAAACAACATTAATTTTCTGCACTTGTCTTGAGAATAGACTAGAAGGGGTGGGTTTAGCATTCCACTGCTGTGAAGTATATCCTGGTTTAGCACTGGTATAATTATTAGAAGGGTTTTTCATAGCACTGTTCCTAAAATTTGACTGAGATCTATAACCTGTAAATTATTGGTTCTGGTACCTGCTGTTATAATTCTTTTTGCTGGATATTATATTATAATACTCGCTTAGAGTAGCAGCTTTATCAATTTTCTTCACCTCTCTCTCTCTCAAATAAGCTCTTATATGTTCAGGAATTCCTCTTAGATATTGCTCTAAGACCACTAATTCTTCAAGTTCGTCCATAGACCTAACTTTAGCTGCCTCTAGTCATCGTTTAAAGCATCTCCTGACTTTATAGGCATAATCCAAGAAATTTATCTTGTCATCCTTTTCCAAAGATCTGAATTTTTCATTGTAATATTCAGGGATCATCTGGTAAACCTGTAGTACATTGTGTTTGAGCACCTGGTACTCTTTACACTGTTCAGCTGATAAGGCTAAATAGGCACTTCTTCCTTTACCGATAAGAACACTTTGTATTAAAACTGACCATTTATCCTCCGGCCAACCCATACCTGAAGCTACTTTTTCAAAGTGATCAAAAAATTCATCTGGAGCTTCTTCTGTAAATTTTGGAATTAACTTCTGTACTCTCGCTACATCAAACACAGGGTATGTGTTGCTGATATAGTTATGTGGGTTTACAGGCAGTAAACATCGAGCTCTGATTAACTCCAACTCCTTTCATGTTTTGTCTTTTCTCTTTCTTCTTCATCTCGTCTCTTTGCTCTATCCCTTTCTTCTTTTTTTTTCTCTTTCTTCTCTTCCTTATCTCTTGCTTCTTTTTCTTTATCAGCCTGTATCTGTAGTCTAAGTAAGTTTTCTTCTGACTCTAACACCTTCATTTTACTCCAAAATTCTTTTGAGTCTAAACTCCTAAATTCTGCCTGTACATCACCGTTCTCATTCTCTTGCTTTACCTTATTTGAGAATTCTATCTCAGCTGCATTCAACAGATCATAAGCTTCTGCTAATTTGCCTTCTACTTTACCAGAGCTTATTAATGCCTTGAGTGCGACACACTTAACTTCTGCCTCACTCATATCAAAAGTAACATTAGCCCCATATGTTATTGCTAAGCGAATCCACTGTCCCTTAGTCAGGTGAGATTTAGATAACTTTCTGATGGTTGGAGCTGCCATGAATTCCTGAACTTCAAACCGAGCCATCTTTCTAGTTTACTCAACAGGAAGGGTTAACAATTCACTTTTATATGGTTACTCTCCTACCAAAAAAATATATTCCTAACACCACCAGTACAAATCATAAACCAGAGCGATATTCTGTTTAGTTGTCCTTAGACAATGGGCACCAATTAATTTAATTTCCCTGGTCTGGCTATCAAATCTTTTGATTTAACTTCCCGGACGATGGACAACAAATCTTTTGATTTAATTTCCCGGCTCTGGCCACCAAATCTTTTGTTTTAATTTCCCGGGTCTGGGCACCAAATCTTTTGTTACGAAGTGATCAAGAACCTGGTTATTACACAAATAGGCCAACAAATCTGTTGTGCAAATGATAATACCAAAAGTTACCTCACGTCGACCAGATACTTGAAACCTCATAACAAAGAGTTGACTGAATCACTAAAGGTACAATGATCCCATAAACTTAATTATCACTGGAGAAAATCAATGTAACTTTATCAAGGTATGGATGCGGTAACAATTACTAAGTTATATCCAGATAAATGGAATATGAGTTTCACCCCAACCAGCACTGTAGCTGTCTCTCTGGTTCTATTTTACCTAGATAAGTCTTAGGTGAACAAACAGATACATCACTTACCTTATACACACTCATTAATGTCTGTAAGTACTGGTAATCCAAAAATGAAACGCTATGTTTTAAAAACTTTAAACAAACAGGTTTATTTCTAAATTCAAAAGTTATATGTAATGTTTACAATCTCAAAAGATTTACCATTAATGGATAATGGTGTAAGACTTAAGTATCTCTTAATCAAGTTTAATTCACAAAACTTTGCTTTATCAAGAAAACAATCTGATTATGTAAGAATCAAACTATTAACTATCACTTAAGTGCCAAGCTTTTACCTGATTCAAGAATTACAAACAGTCACCAAAATATTACTGATTGAAATCCACATAACATTCTCCAAAAATCTCTATAACGGGTAGGCACTAACAAAATGCTAAGAAATCACCAGCAAAACACGGCAACAATAAAATCACAATAATATGATAGCACAGACATATAAGAATGCGATACACAAAAATGAAAATACCACAATCACCAATAATGTGTTTAAAAATTACATCAATCTTTTATATAACTTTCCTTATAAAAAGAAAAGTCAGACTCACGTCGTTCTAAGACGTATTCAAACACAACTATTCTCTTTTACCAAGAATATTAACAAAACTCAATATTCACCACATTACCTTTAGTAAGTATTACACCAATATATATCTCCTCTTCAACACTTGAACAAAATATTCCTGAACCCTTCTACAAAATTAACACACTCCTGGGGTGAGTTTAACAGGGCTTTACAATGGATATTTTCTGCCATTCCTGTTATAATATCAGGACTATTGAGAGAGAGAGAGAGAGAGAGAGAGAGAGAGAGAGAGAGAGAGAGAGAGAGAGAGAGAGAGAGAGAGAGAGAGAGAGAGAGAGGTCTGGCTTTACTGCCCCTTGCCAGTACACTACTGATGTCTCTTAGGAGACACTGGTTTTTAAGTCTCGTAGGCTGAGAATACACATAGGGTGTTCACAGAGAATACACATGTATGAATACACCTACACACACGTATACAGAGTATACTCGTACACACGATCGCTTCGAAGCGAAACCAACGTTATCGTTTGATTGACACTTCCTGGCCAGAGCTACAAAATCTTTCGTCAACCTGGGGCAGCTGGGCAAACATTAGATACAAAATAACACCACTTATTTGCTATTTCTCTATCTCTCTTCCTTAGATTACGAATAGAATAGGCACAGGCAGAGTTAATAATGACGGAATAAGTATACAGTGATAAAAACATAACTGTTAACTCACCGATTGGGTGACAGCTCGTCACGATAACAAAGAGGATGCGTTTAGACCCAAAGCACCTGATCAAACACAGAGAAGCGAGTCTCCATTCTTTCTCTCGGCAGACCGGATATAGTGACCTGATAAGCTTTTCAAAATACAATTTCAAAAGATTAAACAAAAGGGGAAAAAATATCCCACAGAATCATAAGTTTACATAACACACAACATATCTGTAAGAAAAGACATTTTAAAATCACGTCTTCACAACAAATGACTAATCTTGCAAGCAAAAAATAAAAAATTTTCACAGAGACATTACAAACACTTTCAAAATGGTTATAAAAATTATACCACCTTATAATATATATATATATATATATATATATATATATATATATATATATATATATATATATATATATATATATATATATATATATATATATATATATATATAAATATATATATATATATATATATATATATTATATATATATATATATATATATATATATATATATATATATATATATATATATATATATATATATATATGTATATATATATATATATATATATATGATATATAAAATATATATATATATATATATATATATATATATATATATATATATATAAAGAAATTATAAAACATATTTGAAATTAATATATATATAATTGTATGCCTTTGATCTGTTAAAATTATAAAATATATAGCTGGTATATTACATAATATAGTAGGTAATTCCATTAATCTTAATTTGTGATTCTTACAGCTTTATTTACATAATATTACATAAGGTTAGGACTCTCTTGGCTCGCTCTATGGCCGTAGAATCACAATTCTGAAAGAACGTGAAAACAAAACTGTGAGATTCGCACAACAGGACGTCCATCCAAATAGCGGCAAGCAGCTAAGTGCAAGCTTGTCAGGTTTAAAAGAAATAGACTATAGTACGCAATTTTTATGACTCTTTCGCTTTATAACTTTATTCACTGGAACTCCCGGGGGAGGGGAGTTCTTTTTTAAGTTTAACGAACCGGTTAGCTTTTGACACAATGCCCAACCGTTGTCCTTGTTATAGCTGTTGATGACAAAATCTCTTGAGGGTTGTAGTTTCCTTATACTATGACAACACTATATTTATTGAAATAATATCTTAAAAAGCCAATGAAGCATTATTGTCAACAGCTTCAATAAAACTAGTAAACTAGCAATTATAGAAAGAGTGTTGTTAGGACTAATATGACATTTCTGCCGCTTGTAGTTTCTCATAATTTTCTTCATAATGATAATGTTGGTACCTATCTGGACTGTTTCCTTGGAATTCCCTTTTTCTGTTCAAAAACACTGAAAATTATTTATGCCCTGAACATTCACGATGCAAAGGTTATCGAGGATTAGTATAGAAAACAGTTATAATTTCATGAAATGCATCTGAAAAGTATGTGTAATTAATTGTTTTATTAGTCATTTAGATATCTAAAACAGCAGTACTTCAAAAATAGTCAAGTATCGACTAGTTGTCAAACTTTGAGTTATGAAATTTAAGCTGCCTAGCCAAGCACTGGGTAGGCTGCTTTCTGCCATTTAGCTCTTAGGATTGTCAGAAAAGGGTATTGGAGTGGTTGGACAGCAAGACAGAGAGATCCTGAGAATAGAAGAGATAAAGCATAAACTTTAAAAGTGGAACTAAAAAGAAAATCTCACACTTGCAGAGAATCTGGAGAGCAAGATTAAAGAATGGAAGTGGGAATGAAGGTAAAGTAAAATGCCAAAGGACGAAACAACTATGGACCGAAGGGACGCTGCAAAAAATGTTTTTTGTAATGCCTACAGTGCACTATGTGAGGTGCACTAACAGCACTATTCTCCGAAAGGGTTAATCGACTTTAGATAAATTGGCTTTGCATCAACTAAGGTAATTTTGTTTCCTAGTTTCTTGACTGAAATAGTGCCTGAGTAATAAGCTTTACGTCTAATAACAAGGAAAGTTGCAATGCAAGTAACACCTTCGTCTCCGAGAAGCAAACGAAAAATAATCATTCGTGTAAACTTACATTCACTTCATACAATGCAAATCCCGTATCTGTATATCCGGCGTGAAAATGCTCAGAGGAAAGTATAGCAACGCTTTCCACTTCCTCCTAAAATGCATCCACGTTCCTGGGCTTTCGGGAAATGGAAGCCAAAACCAATTCCAATGTTTGCAGGCGAGTTCGGTTTTGAAGACCTCGATTAGAAAGAAAATTGGATACCGTAGTGGGTATACCGGTACTTGAAATTCTCTTGTCTTCTGCCTCTGTATATTGTTAAACCAAGCGTGACGCATTTTTTTTTTACTACGGAAATGAATGCTACTCTCATAGTCTTAAAGGAATACCAAGTCACCATGAGATGAGTTACAAATATTTTTAGGTATTCCTCGATTTTTAAAGAACTTTATAATGCATTCCAGTGTAATACAATGAAATTCACGACTCAAGAGAATACAGAAATGTTTATACAACTCGGTGAGGAGTATATAAGTAACTTTATCTTTACTAATAAACATAAGCCTAATCCAGTCCATACGTACATATATCTGTCGAATTCTAATACATTTACTAGGGCTTGAATCGACCCACCTTCACCACCATAGCAAAGTTTTTAATAGATTTTTATTTTTAAACTTAAATATATATTTAGAATGTCCTATTCACGTTTAACCAAATACGTATATATTTGCAATGAGGACATTGTGATTTTCATTACTTCATCACCAACATTCACAGGTTTAGAGCAATTTCCAGCTGCTCAGGATACAGACCGAGTCGCTAGGCTGCCAAAAGCACAGAGGAGGATGGAGTAAGTAAAACATTGACCTCTCTTCTTTTCATATCTTTACAGATATATCATCTAATATCATAAAACATAAATTATTTTAGAAAAATTAATTTCGCGTACTCATGGCGTAGATTAAATGAGTAAATATATTCGTTCCGCGCCAAAACCCTGTAAATCCTTCCAGCTTCTTGCCCTATAAAACTACAGATGTAACGTAGTGATGCACAGAAGTGAAACATTGTCTCCAAGAGATACCTATAACGATTTTGTACGCTAATAATGTAATAATGGAATGACGGCACTCACACCAGCTTACTCTAGCTTTACACCAGTAAATTGTCTATATTATTACCTTATTTTAGATGAAGATCAAACAGTGGGCAGATACAGACAGCACCTCAAACTGAAGACTTCAGCTTCTCAATTTTAAAAGACAAAACGTGTAGGAATTTCTCAAAAAAGTATGGTAAGAGTGAAAACAAGTATTTGCTGCAGTTTATTGTAAGTAATATAATTATTAAAAAATGTAAGAAATTTAAGAAATAAAAACTAGATATTTGTTACATTTTATAGTATTTTTTTATAAAAAAAAATAAAACAAGAATGGCTTCACCAAATCTCCAAACCACGGGAAGTGAAGGGAACTTCTTCGGTGCTACTTAAAGAGAGACTGTCTCTCTCTCTCTCTCTAAAACCTGTTGAGCATGCTAACCGGCGTCATTCTACAATGACCTTTCAGCATTATATCTCGAAATTAACTCACTTAATTGAAATTGTCACTAATGGCCCTCACAGCAATTGTTGTGTAAACGTCATGAGTTATCCTTTAACTTTCAGCAGGACTCCATCAGCAAGACCACAGTACCAGATAGTTGAAACCTAAACACTTCTGTACCTGAGGTTTTTCCCAGGCAAGCTGCCACCTGACATACCAGCGAATTTAACCCAACTTCCCCATCCACCAGTGACAAAATAGGTAGCATTTCATTTGAATTACCCCTCCAGCATAGATATGAGCAAATGATCCACAGAAATGGATTCTGACTCACATTCAGATTGAACCCGGGTCTCTCAAATGAAAAGCCAGGGTGCTACCAACTGAACCACACAGGTCAGAAGCATTTAGGCTTCAACTTCTTTTGTGGCTTGTGTGGGTCAGTTGATAAGCCCCTGCATTTCATATGAGAGACATGGAATAGATCCCGATGTAAGGCAGAGATTTATTTCTGTGAAGCACTTTCTCATGTATTGATTAGTTCAATCATATTCACACTAAAGGTGTAATTAGAATGAAATGCTACCAAGTGGGTCACTGTTGGTTTAGGAAGTTGAGTAAAACATGCTGGTTCGTTAGGCAGCAGCCTGCCAGGGAAAACCTCAAGTGCAGACGTCCTTAGGTTTTAACTTCTTTTATGACTTGCGTGGTTCAGTTGGTTGCTTTTCACTTGAGAAACCTGGGTTTTAAATTGAATGTGAGTCAGATATATATATATATATATATATATATATATATATATATATATATATATATATATATATATATATATATATATATATATATATATATATATATGGCGAATATATGTGTAGTATGTAGTGTGTGTTTATAAATATTATATATACAGAACATAAAATATTATAATATTGATGTATATGTTTTAAAACATTATTGGGAATGCATACATATTTTTGCATACACACAAACATATATGTTTATATATATATTATTATATTTATATATATATATATATATATATATATAATATGGCCAACAATATATATGGCAGGTATATATATATATATATAGATAGTATATCTATAACTAAAACTGGATGGTTTTTAGTGAATTTATTCAAGAAAAGTTACATGCTTTCTAGGACTAACAAACTTCATTGTCAAGTATCCGTGGAATGACCGGACACATAGTCCAGCTGTATTTATGTGTGTAGGGGAGTGGAGTGTATTAAAGCCCTTTCCGTGTGCTGGGTTCTTTATCCTTTAATTACCTTCCTTCTCTTGTGTTGCACTGCCCTCATGACCTTGGTCTTTGGCTACCTGTAGTGTCTTCCAATGTTCGTTGTTCATGTGGTCTCTTGTATTTTTTTTTTTTTTTTTTTTTCAAGTTATAAAGGCATTCTCTACAATCTGTCTGGCCGTTTTGTTAGTGTTCCTGTAAAAAAAAATTCAATTTGTCCTATCTATCTTGTGGTCTTTTTCCCAACAGTGTTTGGCGACTGCTGACGTCTGATTGTAGTATCTAATGCCTTGTTTGTGTTGTTTTCCTCCCTCTTTGCAAGGTTTGCTGCTTTCGCCAAAGTAACGGCCCTCACAGTCTAGAAACACTGCTATGTATACCCACCCGCTTACCTCCTCCCACTCTACCGATTTTTTTTTTCTATTTTATTCCTGGTGGTGTTTTTGTAGCTGACTTTTGCGCGAAAACTATTTCATCATATAAGAAACATGCCCTGAAATGTACAGTATAATCAAATGAATAGAACTGTGCTCTCTCTTGATTTATATATTACCCAAAATTTGCATTTATGAGGTGCGCTGACGTCATAAGGCCCCATTCTATAAAGTAAATGACCTATGCCTAATAACTGGAGGTTATTTCTTTCTAACTTTTACTATGGATTCTACAAACAATATTCAATAAACAAACGTCTTATTTTAGTGTTTTTGGAGATTGAAGCATTTGTTTTGAAAAAAAAAAAAGTAACTTTTCAGGAAACAGCAAAAGAACAATATTTATGCACTAAAAAACTAGAGAAAAATAACAAAATATATATTTAGATTACTTAGCCCTATTAAACATTTTCTCTATTATGCTAACGCTAGAGAAAATGGGATATTTTAATTGGGGACAATTATTTTTTAATCAATTTTATTTATCACATTCATTTCCCATGCTTTCTTTTACAGTTTGTCATTCACAGTGCCATAAAAGCGATGAAGAAAGTTGTCCATGAACCAGTCTAAAC
>NC_089742.1:803079-810472 GCF_040412425.1 Macrobrachium rosenbergii | reverse complement strand
TCATGTGAGGAAAATTACGTAAACTCAATGGTTCTCTTAACTAATTATATTTACATAACAAACACAGATAAAAAAAATGACGAATTACTGGGCAGGTAATAAGAAAAGCCTGCTAAAATAATGAATCCTACACAGAAATAATATTCTACTCTGACGATGTCTTCATAATAAGAACATCGCAGAATAGAAGGTGGCTGCACATGGATGGAGCCGAGAGATTCCACATTCGAGGCCTATCTGCAAATATATGTAATACGGTTACTTTCAATAATAATAAGACGCTCAAAGGGAAACTGAGGAATGCACAGATGGTGCCAAATAATTCAGTTCAACGCTAATGCATAATTACGTTAACTCTGAATGCTCCAACACAAATTACTGAAGGTGATCGCACAATGAAAAGTAAAAGAAATATTAGACAGAGGAATAACAGGAATCATGACTGACTAAAAGAAGACCTTATTCCGGCACATTTCCTTCGTCAAGGTGACGGTGTACTCATTCGATAGTGGTGCTGTCAATGGAGGGAATTATAATGCCACTTGAAAGTAAACCGGTTCAAGTCCAGGGGTCTAACACAGGTTCAGAGGTTCAACATGACGGCAAGGTCAGGACATCTGTCCTCGGGTGATGTTCAGCATGGCCTCTCGCTAATTTCTGTTGCATCATCTATACATAACCTTCAGGGATTACGCATCGCGTCTAACTAGGTGGTGCAAAGGTCAATCTTCATCACGTTTTCTATAAAGTCGACCGCATGGGATCATTTAACCCACGTGGAGGGTTCAGAATGAGAGGGGGGGGGGGGCAGCCAACTTTCTTTTTCTTGTTCCTCCCTTGCCTTGCTGGACGCAAAGAAGGTCCGACAGTTAGCTGGATTAGGCCTAAAATCAGTCACTTTGAACAGAGAGAGAGAGAGAGGGTTAAGCTTAACCATTTTGGGGAATGAAAGAGAGAGTTTTGAAGGGGCGAGTGGAAACCCACTATTCTAGTAATTAATCATTTTTTTTATTTCTTTCTCAATTACTTCCAAATGTAAAAACTGGTGAGGTTGCGAGAAAAAGAGGTCCCATCTGTGGCACCTCCCCAACCATGTTAGCATACACACCCTAGATCGGGTGAGCAAACTCACTTAAATACTTTACTTTAATTCTCTCTCATTTCCCTTTGGTGCCTTATAATTTAACTTAAACTCCCACGTAGCAATTGATTTCAAGAGGCAAACAACAGTGTGACATTTATGTTAACATAGAGAAAATATTTTCTGCTAGAACTGACATATTTCTATCTCCAAATTCCTATTACGTTAAGGCGCATTACTCAAGAGTTTTTACAACATAATGGTATAGTTAAAACAATGAATCAATACTAGGTTAATTCTAGATATACAACACGCACTCTTAATGATAATCAATTACGAATTTTGCACACATGCTGTTAGTCTTCCTTGAAGAGGCGTTACAGTAAGGTAAACATGGGCTTAGTTAGGTGTTTCCATGATACTTGAGCAACAGCTCAGTGTCATTCGGGCATTATAAACACAAGGTCGTGAGTCTGAGACTTGAGATTTATTGCAGATATTCACAAAGAGAATAGATGAAAGATTGAAAGTAATCAATGATTGTAAAATAAAGATGACGATTAAATATGCCAAAATTACATTCCTTAGCCTACGGAAGACAGCTAGGATAATTTCTTAGCCTAAGACGGCAGCAAAGGTAACGAGAAGGCGCGACCCCTCCGGCAGGATCATTTGCCAGCATGTATGATAATGGCACGGTGCCAATTTGGCATTCATATAACATTGTATTTTAAATGCATCATGCTGCGGTAGGCATGAAAGGGAAGTCATAAGACTAATACATTTGGCATATCCGTCAATGGCACTCTGCATGGGCAGAGAGGATTAAAGTAAAATGGGGCCTTGGTAAGGCATAAAATAAATGTGAGTAATGACCAAAAGTAAGGAAGGAAATGTTAAAGGGGAAGAATAAGGATAGATTTATAAGGAAAATAGAATAGTGAAGGACCCTGACATTCACTTCTGGATAGAGGTGCCAAAGTCTTCATAACAAAAAGGGGATGGCGCTGTGCCAGTTTGCTGTGGGTACCAGGAGAGCTTGGGAGCTCTCTTTAAGCTACCTGGCATTATCCACGCCTGTGGTATTTCCTCCATGGACCTCTCTTACTGTGATGGTTTGTTTCGGTCGTGGAATCGGTGGAACCGAGCCTGGGGAGGGTAATTGAGTGTCACCTGTGTCGGCTTCTTTGACAGCTGACACAGGAGCCTTCTTTGAAAGCTCTTCCACAATCTGTCGCAGTTCCTGGAGTTCATCGGATATTTGAGACATGGCAGAATCCTTACTCACTGTTTTGTCTGTGGCAGACTGAGACAGAGAGGAGGCGGTCGTGGGGGGCGTGAGAAGCTCACAAGTGAGAATGACCAGCTCAGGCATGGGTTGCGAGGGCGCACCTTTGGGTGAGCTTCCACTGTGGTCAGGAGGTTCCGTCTCCCTTACTGGCATTGGTAGAGGAGCCAAGCCTGGAAAAGAGAGGGGACCTGAACTAGGATCTCTGGAATGGAGATCAGGGGCGTGCTCTGGCACTGGCACTAAGGCAGGGCAAGGCACTAATGATTGATTTGGAATTTGCTCGTTGTTCTGGGCGGACGGAGCTTGGCACTGCTCAGTGCACCCAAGTGACACTAGCAAAGATTATCAATCAAGAGTAGGATCTCCTTGAGGGAGATCTACTTGGGGCCCTGGGATTGGCTCTGGGGCAGGGCTGGGTGCTGGAATGGGATCTGGAATCGATCTTGGAGGAGGGGGGCCACTGTACATTACACTCAGGTGGCACAGGCAATGGAACGAAATCAGGCATTTGAGTTTTACTTGTGCCTAATAAATAATTTGGGGGATTTGGAGACATCGATTGCTCTAACTTAGATGGGGACTGGAAGTCCTGTCCCAGGAGGAGGTTATAACCTCCAGGAATGTATCTGGTGACTGCGATGCAGATTTCAGATCAATGAGGTCTTGTGACCCTCAATTTGATAGTAGTACATATCATTTTGAAGTGATTGATACCCTCAATCGTGATGAGTTTCTGTCTGTTAATGATAGTTCCATGGGGAACTTTGTCTTCCCTTATGAGGGACATTTGTGTGCCAGAATCACCAAATGCTTTGACCTGGCTGACAGGGCACCTAGCTAGGGGAAGTGCCACATAAATGGGACCCTGGGCGAGGGGGATCTAAAGATGTTGGGTTGGTGACTGTCAAGTTAAGGGTAGGCGTACTTGATTTATTATTATAAAGGCATTTTGCCCATGGGGTGAAGTGCCCATAGACTTTGCAAGTGGGGCAATAAGTTTGGCTATAATCTTTACTTGGCACTGTCCCATAGGAGGGAGCAGGCCCTTTACCCATTGTCCATGACCCAGGTGTGGCTCAGGGTGTTGTCCTGGTTGAGGACATAGAGGGGTCTTCTGGCTGACTCTCAGCCTTCAAGCGGCACTGTTCAGTGGAGTGCTCTGTTCTCTTACAATACCCACACATGGGTTGCTGGAGTTGGTTTAGGCAGGCGAGGAGTGATATAATTTTTGGCCATGGGAACTAGGATGGGGATGGTGCGTATCCCATATGTCAGCCCAACAGCAGCACTCGACCACTGTCTTAGGCACCTTGTCACACAAATGAGTGGCGATAGCTGGCAGGGCATAAAATAAGAAATCCTCGAGCTGGAAGAGTTTGAGGACTTCCTCCACACTAGTGGCTTTCAGAGATTGTAGACATTGTTTTAGGGCCTGGGTCTTTTTGAAGATCCACTCAGACCAGGTTTGGTCTGATTCCTTTGGCTTATCTCTCCACCTTTTCCTCCAACATTCGGGAGTTATTTCAAAAGCCTTTATGATGGCTTGGCGGACAAGGTCAAGATTTCCTTGATCCTCAGAGGGGGGAGCGTTGATTGCAATAGCACACTTCCGTTCAAGGTACCTTCCTAGGATAGGATCAGAGATAATTCTGCAGTAGAGGTCTGATAGGATAGTCAGGACTCTTTCGACATGGTCGAGCCAGGCTTCAGGCTCGGCTTCATCCCAGTCTCTGATGAGGGTCCCTATACTGCTGAGGGTTGAGTGAGGAGAGGGTGTTGGGGGTGTTGTACATGTCATGAGCTGCCATTGGAAGCTGATAAGCTCTTTCTTGCTCCCTCTCCTGTATTTCTGCCTCTTCTCGTCTTTCCTGGGCTATTCTTTCTTTCACCTTCTCCTGCCTTTCTGCCTCTCTTTCCACCTTGGCATCATCAACTCTCTCTTAGACCCAGTCCCTCAGGGCTTGTCTTGATAGTCCCATGTCCTTTCCAGTGGACATGTAGAACTTGAAGTCCTCATTTTCCTGGGCTCTGGATGTTGCAGACATCTTGAGATAACGCTTATATGGGTGTGACCTGTTAGAAAATCTATATGTCTTGAAAGACTCAGGGTGTCCCGAAGGACTCAGGGTGTCCCAAGGGACTCAGGGTTTCTCAAAGGACTCAGGGTGTCTCGAAAGACTCAGGGTGTTCCAAAGGACTCAGGGTGTCCCAAAGGACGCAGGGTGTCCCGAAGGACTCAGGGTGTCCCAAAGGACTCGAGGTGTCCCGAAGGACTCAGGGTGCCTCGAAGGACTCCAGGTGTCCTGAAGGACTCAGGGTGTCTCGAAAAACTCAGGGTATCCCGAAGAACTCAGGCTGTCTTGAAGGAGGGTGTCACGAAGGACTTATGGTGTCCTGAAGGACTCAGGTGTCCTGAAGGACTCATGGTGTCTGAATAGACTAGTTGTCTGAAAGACTCAGTTGTCTGGAGAGATTTAAATTTCAGGTGTCTGAAGAGACTCAATTGTTCAGAATGAATGTAAATTTATAGTCTGAATAAGACATCTCAGGGTGTCTGAAAGACTGTTAAAATTAATATGTCTGGATAAGACAAATCTGAAGCACTCAATTGTTCAGAATGAATGAAAATCAGTATGTCTGAATAAGACAAGTGTGTCTGAAAAAGACAGAATTCAGGATGTCTGAAGAGAGTCAGTTAAAAATTAGTATGTCTGTGTAAGACATATATGTCTGAATAAGACTGTAAAAATTAATATATTTGAATTAGACAAATTCCAGGATGTCTGAAAGCTCAGTTGTCCAGAATGAACGAAAATTAATATGCCTGAATGAGACAGATTTCAGGGGTTTGAAAAGACTGTTAAAATTTTAGTATGTCTGAATAAGACAAACCTCAGGATGTCTGAAAGACTGTTAAAAATTAATATGTCTGAATAAGACAAACTTCAGGGCATCTATTAATATATCTGAATAGACTTAGTGGTTCTTAATGAACGAAAATTTAGCCTAAGCTAACCATAAGCCTTTATGTATATTTTATTTTTTGGAGAGACACTACAAAATTAAAAAAAAAAAAAAAAAGGCTTACGCGGTTATGCACTTATGGTGTGTAAAGGAATTTTCCTTGCGTTGTTAAATCATTTTAAATGTGGCGTAATGAAAACAATACATCGATCCTATCGAATATTAAAATCTCCAACGCACAAGGGTAAGAAAAATATGCTTAATTATTCTCCGTTATCAAAACAACCCTTAGCTAGCACGTATACTCCAATGCTTACTTCTATTTCTCGTGACATCTGCTGACAAAAGAATGAATCAGTTGGGTGGGGGGGGGGTCGTCTTGACCACGTGTCTGGCCTTCTACCAGGGCCTACCCCTGCTCAGGCCTCCCGCAGTAATGAATGAATGAGGGAATTCTCGCTTATATGTTCGTTAATAAATAAATTTACAAGAATACTATGGGCTCGCCGAGGAATATCCTACTCGGTTAAAGAAGTCAAGGTTTATTACTTTAAAAAATGCGGCGAGGTGCACGGATGTATGGATAAAATTAGCGAGTGAAAGAAAGGGGTTTACATGTGTTCAGTGCGTGCGAATTTTATAGCAATGGGATTTCTAATGGAACTCACAAATCAAAGATGGCGGACGGTTAGGGATGGGCCCACGTGGCCTGGAATTGGAGATTCTGTGTTGGAATTTACTATTCTCTTGTCTTTGAGAGTGGAAATTTTGAGTCCTCAATATTTCCTAGCTTTTCCTATCGATCAAGCGATTTAGAGCAAGAGAGAGAGAGAGAGAGAAAGAGAGAGAGAGAGAGAGAGAGAGAGAGAGAGAGAGAGAGAGAGAGAGAGAGAGAGAGGGAGAGATAGGATAAATCCAACGATGCGAAAATAGCTGGAGTCAAAGCCTTGGTGTTCGCCCACAGTGTGCCTATCGACTGAGTTGCTCCCTAGCTTCCTATTCTTAAAACATGCAGCTAACATGCGATAGCACAAATGTCTCATGGAATTGTTAATACGCTCTCTCTTCTCATGAACTAATTTGGCATACATGTGGTCTATCAATTGACTAACGCTGATTGCAGCCACTTTCCGCACCTAGCATAACCTAAACAAAATATTTTACCACGTACTTACGCTGTGGAACTGGTTCTTCTCATGTGCTTAAAATGGAGGGGGTATGATATCAAGATCGTCTCTAAAATTATGTAGACCAGCTAGCAGTTGCTATTTTGCTGATAATTGCAAGGCAATCTGATCCTTGGCAAGGTAAGACAGTTCCTACAAATGTCCAGGGGTACTTACTTGATTCAGGGTGGCAACGGATGAATGCAGGGAGTTCCTTTTATTGATTACGCATCTGACTCAATATTAGGACATTTCGTAGCCAATCAAGGGAAATCTATGGCTTAAGGCCTTCTTCATGTGAGGGAAAATTACGTAAACTCAAGGGTTCTCGTAACTAAATATATTTACATAACAAACACAGATTAGAAGAATGACGAATTACTGGGCCTGCTAAAATAATGACTCCTACACAGAAATGATATTCTACTCTGACGATGTCTTCATAATAAGAACATTGCAGTGAGGGATAGAAAGGGGAGTGCACATGGATGGAGTCGAGAGATTCCACAGTTGAGGCCTATCTGCAAATATATGCAAGACGGTTACTTGCAATAATAATAAGATGCTCAAAGGGAAACAGAGGAATGCGCAGATGGTGCCAGATAACTCAGTTCAACACTAATGCATAATTACGTGAATGCTCCAACACAAATTACTGAAGGTGATCGCACAATGAAAAGTAAAAGAAATATTAGACAGAGGAATAACAGGAATCATGACTGCCTAACAGAAGACCTTATTCTGGCATATTATCTTCATCAAGATAACGGAGTCCTCATTCGATAGTGGTGCTGGCAATGGAGGAGGGAACTATAATGCCACTACAAAAGTATACTGGTTAGAGGCCCAGGGTTGAACACGTGTTCAGAGGTTCAACAGGACACCAAGGTC
>NC_089742.1:793079-795579 GCF_040412425.1 Macrobrachium rosenbergii | reverse complement strand
TTCACTATGGGTTTATTTAATTTCATTTACTTGATACAATAGAAATTTATTATTAAAATGTAAATTTGAATTTAATGGAAAATTTTACTCACAAAATTTTGGTATGGTAATGGGAAACCCTCTATCCCCAGTGTTAAGTAACTTATATATGGAATTTTTTTGAAAAGAAGATATTAAAGAACATAATCCCACGTAATGTAACATGGTTTAGGTATGTTGACGACATAATTTGTGTATGGCCAGGGAACCAAGATGTGAAAAACTTTTTTGCCAAGTTAAATCAAATTAGTATCATCAATTAAATTCAAGATGGAAATGGAAAATGATGGGTGCTTACCGTTTTTGGATGTCCTCATACGAAGAAATAGTAGTGGGTTTAAATATAGTGTGTATAGAAAACCCACTAATATTTCTTCCTATGTGCATTTCTATTCTGGACAAAGCAATAAGGTTAAAAAGTCAGTGTTTTCATCTATGTTATTAAGAGCATTACGGGTATGTAGCCCTGACTATATTGATGACGAAATAGATAGGATTAGGAATGCAGCCAAGAAATTGAAATAGCCTGAGAGTGTATTAAACAGTGCATTTGAAGCGGCAAAAAAAGACTATATATCAAAACCAGAAAGAACCTTACAACAGAAAAAATTTGCTTGTTTTGCCTTATAATAATAATATATGAAAGATATCCTCATCTTCTTAAGAATTTTGGTGTTAATGTCGCATTTAAAAACAATACAACAATGAAAAATGTACTTATCAAGAACTCCCAGACAATACTAAAGGGTGTGTATATAAAATTCCGTGTAAGTCTTGTGACAACTTTTATATTGGCCAAACCGGGAAAAGCACTGGAAAAAGAATTGAACAGCATAAGAAATGTGTGAGATATGCACAAGGAACAGTGATATATTTGTACATGTTAGTGAGAACAATCATGCTATCAACTGGGAAGGGGCAAAAGGATTGTATATTCTAATAATGCACTGGAAAGGAACATCATTGAATCTAGCTTTATAAAAGAAAGTTACAACCATAATATGAATATCAGTCAAGGGATGTATAAACTTGATCCTTTAATATCAAAAGAAATTTGTAAATTGTTTAAACTTTAAGGTAGGCAGTAGAGGTGTATGAAAATAGGATTATCATATTTGTAAACACAGTACGAGGGTAGTAATGTTAATGAGTTTCCAAACTCCGCCTCCATGACACCTGTCAGGTGTGGATCTGAGGTGGGGTATGGTCTGTTTATCAGCAATGTCCCCTGAGAGTCTATTGTGACTTTTAGCCAAATGAGTTTTAAAGCCGCCACTCCTACCTCGACACCGGCCTGAGTGGGGATATGGAGTCTCTAACGGTTGTGTATGTTCGTCAGTACTATTCTTGTAGTATATATATTTGTGATGTCTCATACTCTGTATCAGTCCTTCGTCAATGGCTTGGAAATAAAGTCGAAACCGGTCAGGACCTACACCCCGTTTCTTATTTTTCACCTGTGGTAATGTGTGATAAATGAATCACGTACAAAAGTGATAATAATCATCAATGGATACCACGCGCTCCTTCCGATCTTTCTGTGTTCTTTTCCCCATCTTGGAATATGCCGTCAGAGAATTTGCCGACGCCCTCACTCAAGCTCATACCAACAAGGAACACCTGCTGTTTTTACGTGAATGTCGGGATGAACAAGTGATACCAAGATCGTTCATAACCAATTCCTTGCTGAAATTAGAAGACCAACCCTTCGGTGAAATACAACGTGCCATATTGGAAAAACATATCAACATCAAAACATTGGAAATCAAAAAGAATTTTGAAGATCTCACGAGAAAAAGACGACATTTTGAAGCCTCAATACCACCAGATTGGAGAGATTCCCTACGTGAATATTGTCATGTGAAGATGAGGAATCAAGTGTATCGGAAACTGAAACGTAAACACGATAATAAAATGAAACTGTTGATTGAAAGAAGCCCTTGGACCAACAACGCCAATCATGAATGTGTCGTCAACTTATCAAACAAACAGCTGGATAGAAATGTAACTAGTGCCTTAGGCTACGGTTTAAACTTTGCTTTATCTCCTGGCGGAAGGAACAGTGTGGAAATAACTAAAGGGCTGTGTAATTTGGAAAAATATAGTGATTTAACGAATGAAGAAGTGAACATGGTTAAGGGAGTGATTTATGGAAGTATGAAAAAATCAGACACCACAAACGTCCCCAAAAGATTTATGGTTGGTATCAATGAACTGAAAAAAGATAAAAATATACACATGACAAAAGCAGATAAATCAGGCGCTCTTGTAATTTTAAATAAAAGTGAATATATAGAAAAAATGCAAAATCTTTTAGGTGATGATAACACATATAAAGAATTAAAAAGAACCCGATAGAAAATGTGAATAGTGTTTTCAATAAGAAAGAGAAAAACCTGTTAAAAGGTAACGAAAGCCTTATAAAGAAGTTGTGTGTGACCTCTCCATCGCTACCATACAT
>NC_089742.1:785579-788079 GCF_040412425.1 Macrobrachium rosenbergii | reverse complement strand
TGCTCGATTTCTACGCTGCCCTTTACGTTTTATTATATCATATCAATTATAGCAATACATTAGATAAGTAAATTACGGACATATAACCGTTGTATTGATTAGTTAAGCAAGCAGGTTACTTGGGCTACTACAGAGCAGCTGACTTAAAATAATCTAGAATCACCAGAGCATATCACAGTTTTCTGAGTTCTTTTAAATATCTCGCCCTCCAGCATGCAGTATTTGAAGTGAAGTTTCACTTTTTACTTTTTAAATCTTATGAGTAAACACAAATTTACGAAGAAGCAGTGTTAGTATTTATGCCAAGTGTTTGTGTTCTATTACTGAAATTTTCGTGGAGTTAAAGTATTAGTTGCAACTGGATCTGTAAAAGAAAAGCAAGATAAATTTCTGATATACTGTAGATAGGACAAACAAGGATCAAATGAACAATAATTTCTGTGGCTGGTTTTGGCTCATATATAAACAAATCAATATTCTATGGCTGGGACGTGAATCTTAAATGAAATATCTTAAAAAGAAAGGAAAGTGTATTGTGTGGGGAAGATATCATTTTTGCGTGTTTACAATACCAATAATACGTGTTCATATATGTTCATCAGAATTGGAAACTGTTCTTAATATGTCCTCTTTTTTTATAACGTCGTTTAACAAATTTAGTTTTTTAGTGTTACTGTATATGAAGTAATGTAAATAAAAAGAAGGTAAACGTTCATCTCTTACCAAAAACGGTCCCTAGCAATGTTCAGAGTTTAAACTGGTATAAAACTACATTACTGTTATATATGCATTCAATACAATTAAAGATTATTATAGCGCCTGAGATTATTTTCCCTTCATTACCCTGGAAAAGTTCAAAATACCGCACCATTAAAGTAGTTTGATTGCATTACAAAGATGTTTATTTCTTATCAAACCAAAAAACTTCATAACTGTGAGAAAATGCTTTCTTAAATTTATGGTGTTAGAGGTCTAAGCTACTGACTCACGACAATACGGTTCCTTTTATCAGTAGTTACAAAGCATCTACCTGTTAAGTTGCAAATCTTTTCGAAAGTCCATGGGTGTTGCAGGCAACAACAGCAACTGCTTGCTTAAACAGAAACAGTTTCACTAAAACATCAGGAATAGACATCATGTGAGTAAACAGAGATAGACAGACAGATAAGTAGATAGATAGATATATAGATAGGCAGATAGATGGAAAAAGGATTGAGTTGTGTATGTTTTTTGAGACTTCAGAGAGATGATAGTAACAGATATTCAAAGAGAGAACATAAGGGTTTTCTGGAAGAAAAAGTTTGTTTACACCTAGGCGCTGATGACCATGAAAAGAGATAGAATCACCAGTGATATGGAGAATAGGGAGATCAAGCCTGTTATGGGCATGGCTCATGCCACAACCTTTCCCTTTTTCGTAATGAAACCTTTGGGGCTGGAAGAGTCATGATGAAAGCGTGTGTGTGTGTGTGTTCCTAGCCATCATATTTCTTCCAGCCCCAAAGTGTTCAGTACGAAAAAGGGAAAGGTTGTGGCATGAAACCATGCCCATAACAGGTTTGATCTCCCTATTCTCCATATCGCACTGGTGGGAATTCTATCTCCATTCTTGGTCATCAGGCCTTGGTGTAAACAAACTTTTTCTTCCAGAAACTCCTTCAGTTCTCTCTTTGAATATCAGTTACTATCATCTCTCTGAAGTCTCAAAAACATACACAACTCAATCCATTTCCCATCTATCTACCTATATATATATATATATATATATATATATATATATATATATATATATATATATATATATATATATATATATATATATATATATATATATATATATATATATATATATATATATATATATATATATACAGCATAAACTAAAGTTGATATGGACAAAAACAAAAGTAATTCAGAACAGGTATTTATTTAAGTTTCTCTCTGAGTATTTAATATTTTGTCTGGCCTCCATCTGCCTGTACCACAGCCTGCATTCTTGAGGGGTATGATTTCAGCAAATTGCAAAAAAGCTGAGACTCAAACTCCATTTCCCTGGGCACTTCGGTCACCTCTCTTCGCAGGTGGTTGAGGCTTGCCATACCATCATAGTTCAACACAATCCTTTAAGATACTAACAATGTTTTCACACACATTAAGGTCAGAGGAGCTACCTGGAAATTCACTTGACAAGAAGAAATCGATACCATTGTTTCGAAGCAGCTCCAGTGTCTGAAGAACCTTGAAACATGGTGCCTTATCATGCAAAAATGTGACTTTTTCTACAGATAACACATTTTCAGGGTCTTTGAGGAAAGGAAATACCCCACCAGTAAGCACAGTTTCTCTGAAGTACTTGCCATTCCATGACTGTCCTTTTTCGTTGATGATCCACATGAACCATCTGGCTGTGAAACAGAGGAAAATTCCCAAACATTCTGGAAATTTCACAACTTGGCGATAGCGCACGTCATTGCTGATATCATCCAACTTTGCAGCCCAA